>NW_017891027.1:3088-16048 GCF_001540865.1 Ananas comosus
GCCAAGTCAGTGCTGGGGTGCTCCTGGAGATCCAACCACCAGCGGTAGGCCTCGCCGTCCAAGTGGTGAGTGGCGAGCCAAACTCGATCCCTCTCCTCCACGAAGGTGTCGCGGAAGAGCTTCTCCATATGCATCAACCACTTTTCCACGATCCAGTCTCGCCGTCGAAGACTCGGGGACTACACCTCCTGAACTCATTGAGGCGCTCCATCAGTCTGGTTGCCCTGGCGCAAGTTGCGCAGATCCTGCTCCATCTTCCGCTTGACGCTGGTCGGGAAGTAATGGGCCAAAAGAAGCTCCTTGAACCTAGTCCAAGTGATAGCTGCCAAGTCAGTGCTGGGGTGCTCCTGGAGATCCAACCACCAGCGGTAGGCCTCGCTGTCCAAGTGGTGAGTGGCGAGCCAAACTCGATCCCTCTCCTCCACGAAGGTGTCGTGGAAGAGCTTCTCCATATGCATCAACCACTTCTCCACGATCTAGTCTCGCCATCGAAGACTCGGGGACTGCACCTCCTGAACTCATTGAGGCGCTCCATCAGTCTGTCTCGCTCCGCCCCCTCAACCAAGGTAGAGAATGCAGCTCCAACCAGGGGCCTCTGCACAGGTGGTGGCACCAAAACCTCCTCCCGGGGCGCGACCGCAGGCGCCGCACGTGAAGAACTAGGCGCGGGGGACGGCGCTCTCGGTGCGACGTCCACAACGGGTGCTGGTGGTGTAGGGGCCTGCGTCTCCCTAGAAGCTGCTGCCTGCTGCAGGAGTAAGTCCTCCAGGCGCTTCATCCGCGCCTCCTGTCGGCGCGCCACCTCAGTCTGCTGTCCGGCCGCCTCTGCCTGCTGAGTGACTAAATCGGTGAGGGCCGCAAGCTGGCCCCTCAACTCACGGATCTCGCCAGATCCGGAGGTAGCGGAGGTCTCGACCTCCTCAAAGTTCGCCGCATTGTCTGCCCCGGCAGATTGGGAGCGAGTAATCGGCATCGTCACTACAAAACAGAAAAGCGCAAGTTAGTAACCCACGCTATCGCATCCCCGCTCAAATAGATAGGACCCAAATCATGCGAAAGTAAGGAATTGTCCTTCACTACTAACTCCCGATGTTACGTTGTCCGCCGCCAACGTAACCCTCCGCGAAGTTAGTAGCCATACACTCCGATCAAACTCTAACTCTTTTTAGAGTTGTCATAAAACCCAATTATAATACTTTCGCTCACAAGTCAAATAGATCTCGTCTCTTACGAGCCTATTTCCTATAGTTCAACCGGCCTAAGGTTTGCTAGGTTCCCTAAGACTCAATCCTAGGCTCTGATACCAAATTAATCTGTCATGCCCCGGGACCCAGCGGAAGCCCGCCCGGCACGTGCTCAGACCCGCCATACGTCTAAAACATATAAGCCGTCTAAAAACAACGATGAAATAAGCAATAATAAAAGACATCTAGGAGTATCAGAGCATGCTAGAAAACTAAGTTCTACAATAGAGAAAGTAACATAAAGCTGAAAACCACTGATAGAAACATAAAGTAGTACAAAGGAGTCCCATAAACAAGTGCAAAAGTAAATACATAGGTGGTCTCTATACATGGAAACAAAATCTCTCACTCTCTCAACTATAAAAAGAAAGAGTAAACCACCTAGGCAAAGAACCGCTCCTCGCTAGCTAGCTATGCGATCCCCTTGCCACGATCCCGTGCCTCCGCTGGTGCCGAAGGCTCTGAAAGAAACCACGAAAACGAGGGCGTGAGAACTATTGAAAATAGTTCTCAGTGGGCAATTACTGACTTCAGTGAACTGCGCCACAAGGCCCAAAAGCTACAAAGAGGAGGTCAGTGACAAAAATGTAGTAAGGAAGAAGGTAAGTAAAAATGTAACTCATTATAGCATAATGTCTCTACTTAGCATGATTTGTATAAGTAATAAAGTAACTATAACATGAATGTACATGGATGTGTATAACATGAATAAGCATAAGTATGTAACCCATACAATGTCCTCAAGTAAATAGTGAAGATGTCATTGTTTACTGTTCTAGTCCATATACTAAGTCATCATTTGTCCACATGTCGTAGTGAACACTCAAAGTCAATTCTGAAGAGACCCACCCGAAGGCTGTCTATGGTCCTGAGACCCACCCGTAGGCTGTTTGGCCGATGCCGAGCCTAATGGCCCCGTGGTAGTCATCATCCCCACCCTAGGAATGAGCCTGGCCCACGGCAATCCACTTCGGCGCCCAATCCCGCACGGCGAATACGAATCGCGATGGCTATCTCCGGAGTGCCGGCTTGTAGGGAGCGACCCTCACAAGTATGTGCGAATGAGCACAATGGCAAATAGTCATACGTCCTGCCACAAGTACCAAGTCCTCATGTCTAAAACATGGAATGTATCGATTGTCCCAATGGCCTATCATTATGTCTCTATATTGCCGTTTCATAGTTTACTAGTTTCCAAGTGCCCCTTGATGACACTTCATGCTACTAAGTCAAAGCCTAGCATAATATTTCCAATTATACAAATGTGAGCTAATTTAGCATACTCAATGAGAATCCCATTCGTCCACACGAACACTCCTCGCATGCATGAAAATAACCCTGATCACTCTACTATATAGAGTGAAATTTAATTTACACATAAGGCATGCATTTTAAGTGTTCTAAAATTCACATAAATTCCATTTAGTATAGAAATGCATTTAAAAATACTTTACAACAAGCATAGAGAGTATAGGGCCATTTTGCCCCGTTTCCACGAAGTCAAACCCACCAAAATCGACTCCTTCGTTTCGCCGAACGAAGTGGTCCACGAGCTTCCTAGTACCCTAGAAGCATCAAAGGTAGGGTTACCCAAACGAAACGAAGAGCCTATAGCTCAAACATTAACAACATCACACAAAGGGAAAAAAAACTCACCTATATGGTGAAATCCTCTCTTGATCTCCCAAAGAGAGCAAAAACCCTTCCAAAGCAACTTAATCAAAGGTTCTAATCCAATCAATTTGGTTCTAGAAGCTACAAATCCAAAATCCCCATTTCTAGCCCTAAACTCAAAAATCTAGGGTTTCCTACAAGAAAATCCATCGAACCATGTATTAAATGGAAAATACATGTTACTAACCTCTTAAATAGCCTCAAACCAAGTCCAAAATCAGTTAGGGTTGGAGGTCTCCTCACAAACAAGCTCCTCTCAAAGCTCCAAGTCTTCAACCATGGAGAAAACCCAACAAAATGCAAAGAGGAGAAGAAATGAGAAATCAAAACACCATAAAATCCACCAAAAATGGAGATCAAATAAGGGAAGGGGGGACTCACCTTGATCTCCACTGGTTAGGGCTCAAAAAGAGCAGCTAAGAGGGGCTGGGGTCACCTATATAGGTGTTGTAACAATTGCAAATACACCCCTCCCCGAAACAGCCCTAATCAGCATTGTGTACCGGTACATGGGTTTGTGTACCGGTACACAACCTGCGAACCAGCCCAACCCGAGCCTCGGGTTGGCGCACTTGCGGCCAGCGGCGATGGCTGTACCGGTACAGTAATCATCGCATACCGATACGCCACTCTGCAGACAGCCACCCGAGAGCACACCACTAATCCAAATTTTTGGATTTTGGTGCCAAGTGTTGAACCTCAATTCTCGGGACTCGAATCATAGGTTGGAACACTATCCACGACCTTCCACGAAGTGTGGAAAAGTTCGAAACACAAAACAAACACTCGAACCTCACTATTTGCGACGGTTCGGTGTGTTACAGGCCGCCTCCCACCGCCGGCCAGCACGCGCCCTGGTCCCCACTGACCGGCTGCGCCCGTCTCCAGCCAGCCCGCCCGCCGTCCGGCCGCCGCCGGCCACCCTCGGGCTCCAACAAGCTTTGGTAAGCTTTTACTAGTTTCTGCACACTGTTTTGGGGGTTCTGATAACCTTTCCGACGATCCGAAGATACCCTGATGCTTCTAGAAGTGAGCACGATGAGCCATGTTTCGTGCTGAACATCGTGCTCACCCCCGTTGGGGTCAGCGATGGCCCGATTTGCGTGATAGACGCGATTTAAGTATTGTGCGCGCTGTTTCACTGATGTTCCGTCGCTCGCGCGCTTGCCACCGTGGCCGGCCGTGCTCCGAAATGTGAGCACGGCCTCCAGCATATCGAAACCTGATAGCGGGTGTCTCGGCCAGGTCGAAAAATCCTCGGTTTGCGATGTCGAGCCATAAAACCCCGAGAATCACATGAAATAATGTGATTTTATGTTGTCGCAGGGGTTTCTATGCAATTGTACTTTTTGTGGTCACTGTTGGCAGCGTGTGCGGGCAGTGGATGACCTCTAGACTGATTGTCCAAGGCCCTAGGCCTTTGCGAACATAGGAAATTGATTTTCGGTGCGTTTGTCGGCAAAATCCGCCGAGGGAACGTGTTTTCGGTTTGGAATTCTTCTGACGGTGCCTCATAATAATTTGTGTCGTCGCTGAGCCTTGTTGGCTGGTCACCCGTGTCGTTTCGATCGTTCAAAAATGACGGGTGAGCGATGGTGGGTTCCGGTGTCGAATTGGACACTTTTGGGAATCCGGATCGGAACGATTATCCGACGATAATTGTTTCAATGTGAGATAGTGTATTTGCTGCCAAGTCACACGAATATATGTGTTTAGTGGCAGCGGGTGACTCGTAGCACGCGTCGGTGAGTTCGGGGATAGTTCGTGGGTCCCGGCGGAGTCCCAATGCGATTTCGGGACTTCCGACGAGTTACGGTAATCGGTTTTGGAAACCCGATTCCCGTGGGTTTAATTGTGGGGTTGTGCGTTTAGTGTTTCTTATTTGTGGGTTAGATATTAACCTGTAAGTCCGGTTGACATCCTTCCATAGTCAGGAGGCAGGCACTACATTTGTATAGGTGGGTACTTCGACCCAAAGTCGGTACAATAGTGCACGCTCGGTGATATCTTCTTACCCTTGTTATTTCGTTGTTATCTTGCATATATATCTATATATAGTGTTGAACCTTGCACCCATGTTGTTTCTGTTATACTCTACTCGGTTGTTTTTCATGCCTAGTATCATGAGCAGAAGTAGAGCAGTTCTATCTACATGTGATATCTGTGACCTAGTTGGTCGGTTCTTGTATCTCGTATCTATGACCCATTTGGTCGACTTGTTGCATTGTTATTGTGACCTACTTTATCGGTTGGACTAGTTGATGACCTATACGGTTGGTAAGCCCTGAGGGGTAGGATTGTTGGCTGGTTGCCGACGGTTGACTATTGAGTATATCAGCATTGATCGCCCGATACTTGTACGTATTTCAGGAGCACCAGCGGTCTGATCCACCGCAAGAGGGTGTTCTTTTTCGAAAAAGTGGTTTGGCGGTGCCAACCTGTGAGCCCATATGCTGCTTTGGGATATATGCAAGTAGAGTAGTAGTGGCACAGCTTTGAGGTTTGCGGTGCGGACCAATAGAGCATTGGTTTTAGATTGGGTATTTTGGACTTGTTATCCGGTTGATACATTCATACATTAGCGGTAGTTGTTCTTTATACATCCTATTCATATATTATTGTTGCTACTGTATTACACTACCCATATCTTTGTTTATTCTCCTTGACTGGTGAGTATCCCTCGCCCTCGTCGGCTTGCGGTATCCACTGGGAGGATAAATATGTTTACATGTTCTCACCCCCCACCCCCATTACAGGTGACGTCGCAGGTCCTTGTGGGATGGTTCGTGAGGAGCGCGTCTAGCGATCGATAGAGCCACCGTCCCGTGTTTGGTTAATTCTCAAACTCAACTTCTTTAAATAAATGACTTAGACAGTTATTTGGTTCAGTGATTATTACTTTGAATTCATCTGGTTTTATAAATGTAATAAAGGATTTATGGATTTTTGGTGAAATGGAAATGGTTTCTACCCCTCGTGGTAGCGAGTTTTAAAAGATAAAGATTTCCATGTGGAAAACAGTTTTTAAAAGATTTTTCTTGGTTTTCATAACTTAGGGTTTTAAAACGAGTTTCCGGGTGGAAAATATTTTAAACTAATAGTTGTGGATTTATGGATAAATTCTGAATGTGAATGTGAATGTGAATGGTGTATAAATCTGTGGATGTTCATATATGTGGTTGTATCCTGTAAGGTAAATCTTGTATCTTGTATTTGTGCGACGCCGTGCAAATACATGAGAGACTCTGTCCGTGTGAACAGTGGATTCTCTATATTTGTGGCGGATCTGGCATACCGTGGGGGTCAGATTTTTCAAAAAAAAAATTTGGGCACTTCCGCAGTGATTTATAATCAAAAAGAGACCCCGGGGCGTGACAACACTGAACTTTAGCAAATTGCAAGGTTCTAGTGTAAGAATAGTATTTTAATCTATTCGACATGTTTTGAGGTTTGCCTGTAGGGTACCTGCCTATTCTGGAGCTTATTAGACGCGAGAACGGGCTTTCAGCATCAAAATCTGCAAACTGCAGATTTTAGGGCTTGAGTACCGGTACTGCATCAAGCGGGTACCGGTACGCAGCAGTCTGGAGGCTTGACCGAGACTCGAGTTGAGCAGATTTTGGTGTGGAGTACCGATACTCCTTCTCGAGTACCGGTACGCAGTGTAGAAAACTGCAGCTCGTGCAGTTTGTAATTTTTTGGGCTTTGAGGGGCTTTGGTAGATATTGTTACATTGTGTTTAAATACCCCTTCACCCTCACTTGTCCCTCAGTTGGCTGAGGATGGAGAAGAGGCTAAGGTGGGTTTTGCTCTCTCTCTCTCTAGATTTTCTTCTTCAATCCATCTAGTTTTTAGGCTTTGATCTCTCTTTCTTCTTCTCCAACATGGTTGCTTGCTTTTTGGAGCTTGAAGTGGGTAAGAGGAGCTTGTGGATGGATCAAACATCAACCCTAGCACATCATGGCTTAAGATGAAGCTTGTTTTAAGGTTAGAATACTTCTCTTAACCTCTATTTATGAGATTTGCAAGAGATTTAGGAGAAAACCTAGTTTGGGAAACTAGGGTTTATTTTGGGGTTTCTCAATTATGAGCTTCTGGGATGGAATTGATGAGTGTAGAACACTCTTGTAGGTTGGATTTGAAGCTTTATAGCTTTGATTTGGGCTTTGGGCAAGTCCTTCTTGATCTAAGGTATTTATCACCTTAAATGAGTGTAATTTTTGAAGATTTTCGAAGTAGCCTTTTGGAAGCTTTTAATCCTTTAGAATTTTTCTTAGGGTGCTAGAAACTTGGTGGACAACTTCGTTCGGATGTGATCCAGTGGGTTTGACCTCACCGAAATGAATGAAATCCCTCTATGTCTCCTATGATGTTATAGGACCTAATTGTAGCATAATCATGATACTTATGCTATGATAGAATTTTAGAATGCTTGAAAGATACATGTTATGTATAACATAATTGCATACTCTATGTAGTAGAGGGTTATGGTGAAGACATGCATATTATATCTAATGTTGTATTAATTTCCTCTTATGCATATTCGAGTAAGCATGTTAGAGATGAATAATGACGTATGAAATGCTTCATGGCTAGGGAAATTAGAGGGACTAGATCTTGAAAGCTAAAATTATGCTTGTCTTAGATAATGAAAAGTATGATCCATTTTATGATAGTGGCATGATGTAGAACTGTATGGACTTAAATTAGAATGCATAACTTTTGTGGGCATTATGATATGGCACTTGGCCTTTAGGCCTATAAATGAAATTCCGTGTTTTAGACACGATGAGATGATAGATGCGATTCCGTGTTTTAGACACGATAATGGATGTGAATTGAATATTTGACATCCACATGTTATGCAAGATAATTGACACACTCCATGTAATAGAGATTAATTACATACTTTATTTAGTAAAGGTTATTTGACATACTCTTTGTAGTAAAGCAAGTTGTAGTATGTGTTGTATAGATAAATGAAAATTAATCATTTGCATGGTAATCTTATACTCCGTGTAGTGGAGGTTTATGTAGTAAAGCATAAGCATGATATACATTATGATTTCACAGACATCCTTATGTTATACCAATGATGACATTGTAATCGATCCTTTTACACTGTAGTGGACTTAGAACACGTTGGTTTACGGGTGTAGCCCGTTAGGTTTATAAATGAGACCTTGAACCGTTTTTTATAAGATAACGAAATGTGGACACTAGTGTACTTGAGACAAGTTGCATATTGGTAGGAACAACAATATCATAAACAGACATTTGACTTAGTAAACGGTTAAACCTTTATACTATGATATAGAGCTAGACCTTTGGGTTGCTAGTACTTATACCATGTTTGAGACATGATGACCGTGTACTTTTGATGGATAATCATACTTGCTTGCCATTGTGCTCATTCGCACATGCCTGTGAGAGTCGCTCCCTACAAGCCGGCACTCCGGAGATAGCCAACGCAACACAAGCTAGCCATGCGGGATTGGGCGCCGAAATGGGATGTTGTGGGGAAGGCTCATTCCTAGAGTGGGAATGTTGACTACTACGGGGCCATTAGGCACGGCGCAAGCCGGACTACACTTGTGTAGGTCCAGATGGATTGAACTATGATATTCAAAGTTAATTAAACTTGACATAGTAGATGGACACACTAGTAGGTCATTTACTTTTTGTGACACTAGTTAATATATTCATAGAAGTGGACATTTATATAGATTATTGTTTGCATTGACAACCTTATTTGTAGCAAACTTATACTCATGTTGGATAGTAAGGAACTGTAGCTACATGATGACAGTAGCTAGGGGATATTAATAAAAGATTTACTCAATTTGTGGCATGTAGCTTAAAGATGGAAAAGCATATATGATTTCTTATTTAAATGTTTGTGCATGTGATAGTGTAGAATTCGCATATATGCTAAATGGCATATCATGTAGAGGCATGACTATTATTGAAACTGTTTAGTAGTTATTAACTTCATGTTTAAGCTTATTGCCTTTTATCATGCCTCAGTTGACCTAGTGGTGTATTTCACCACTCTCGGCGGCTTACCCACCGGGAACTATTGTTTAATAGTTCTCAACCCCATTGGTTGGTTGTTTTTGTTTCAGAGCCTTCCGCAGCGGAAAAGGCTAGGGAACGTGGCAAGGGAGGCAACATTACAATAAATCTTACATTTAATGACGCTTTAAATAATAATTAGTGACGCTTTAAAGCGTTGAAAAAAAAATACCGCCGACACTTTTAAAAGCGTCGGATAAAGAGTCGTTAAATAAACATGTCGGGATACGTATACTGACGCTTTAATATAGCGTCGGGGAACTTTTTCCCAACTCTTTTTAGAGTCGGTAATGTGTTAGGTGCCGACTCTAAAAAGAGTCGTTAATTTAAACAATTGCCGACACTCCAAAGCATCGGTAAATTATGAAATATCAACATATTATCGACTCTAAAAAGAGTCGTTAATTTAAACAATTGCTGACACTCCAAAGCATCGGTAAATTATAAAATTCCAACATATTACCAACTCTAAAAAAGTCGTTAATTTAAACAAATGCTGACACTGTAACATATGGAAATTTGGAGTTGCGATGTCAACTTTGACCTAGAGGGTCAAAGTGAGGATTGAGCTAGTTGGACATCATCCCCGAGTGATTTGTGATGCGTGTGAATGAATTCTGGAGATAAATAAGTGTTTCGGCGCAAATTGGGCGCGAAACGAAATATAAAGAGAATTTCGGATTTCCAACGCTAACTTTGATTAAAAGAATTAAAGTAAGGCGTGAGGATAAATTGTGGTATCTCCGAATCAATTGTGAAGTTTTGGAAAAGCCAAGGGTGTGCTTTCAAAGGGTTTTGAAGTGTTCAGTGCGAAGTGGTAGTGCAAAAAGGAGAAATTGCTGCCAGGTAATGCAATAGGAGCTGAGTCTCTTACTAATTCGGCTCAAATAATGTCAAAATGAAAAGGAATTGCTTCCAAATTAAAGTGGTAGCATGTAAAGGTCCCTTGGTATCTTTTGGACATGTTTGGGTGAAATCGGAGTGAAAACGGAAAATTTAGAATTTTCTGTAAAGAACGGGACTGAGAAAATTAGCAGAAAATACACAGTGTCAGAAAATTATAAAAATTGGCAGAGATGTCAGGAACATTTTAATGAGGCTAGATTTGAAGTTTCAGATTTTTCTGACACCTGTAGAGAGAGAAATAGCATTTGGAAGTTATCTGATAAAGATTACAGTTCGGGACAGTTCGCAGTGACCAAACGGGGTCGAAACTGAAATATTAAAATTTTAGTGGACTTGTTATGTAAAACCGAACATGCCTGTCAAATTTGAGCGCAAACTGACATTCATAAGGGCTCCGGCGAAAAGTATCAGATTCTAAGCTACTAAACCAAAAATTGTGTTAGTGTTGGGCTGCAAGGTAATTTCAGCCATGTGGAGGGGTTTAATTGCAATGTTCCCTGATCTTATCTATAACCCTGCACCTCAACCCTCCATGCGTACCAGCACTCTCTCTCTCTTCATCTCTTTTCATTTTGGTTTCTTTTCTCTCTCTCTACAAATGTAAGGTGGCTAGTTATTAGGGAATTAGTGGAGTGGGTCGATTTTGGTGGAAAAGAAGCTTGAGCTGAGAAGAACCCTTTTTGGAGCTCGGAACCTAAGGTGGGTTGGTTGTATTTCTTGTTAAGATTGATATAATTCCTGGTTAATTAGGGTGTGTTATGTGCTTTAATGAGGATTTAAATTGGAACTCTTGGACTCTTAAGGCTTGTAGATTGTTAAAGTCTAAGTTTCCTTTATATGGTTGCTAAAAGCTGATTTAGCCATGAGAACCTAGAAAAGTGCCATGTATGTCGGATGTGAGCTTTGGAAGCTAGAAAGTAAAATAAGTTACTCTGCAAGATTTTGATTAGAGATTAATTTAAATCCCTCTAATGCTTTAATTAAAAGTTTTGGCCTGTGGAAAGGTGAAGCTTACTATATGCTATTGTTAACAGATTATGTAAAGCCCATGTTGTTATAAGAGAGTTTGGAAAGAAAACTTAGAGATGCATGTTGACAGCATGCATGTGAGCTTGGAATTGTTGGGATTCTTGAAATCTGAAATTGGCTTTTGCTATATAATCTGGATAAGGCTTCAGGTGTACTAGTACTATGTGTACACTTTAATAGTTGGGAATTAAAGAAGCTATCATGCAAATTTTAATTAAGAGGTTGATGTAAAATCCTCTAAACTAATTTGTTTGAGGTTCGTGGGGAATTAAGGTGAATTAACCTATAATTCCTGGTTAAGACTTGGGTTTGTTGAAGACTAAGGCATATGCTGCCATGAAGACTAGAGAAGAGCTTTATGTTGAACCTAAACCCGATAATGCTAACTTGTAGGTTCGGAAGCTTAGCTCGGAATTGAGCACCTGTCAACCTAATTGAGGGTAAAACAAACGCGTTGGCAAAGTCGGTTCGGCAATCCATCGAGCCTACGCGAAGATATCGCCAAAAGAATATTTTCAGCTACAATTGTCGGGAGCGCGGGTCGCGATTCTTGGGAAAGTGCGAGAAGCGGATTTCTCACATTCCAGTATCAAGTAAAGGTGGGTTGTGCTTACCGAAGTGATTAGGTCACTTCCATGCCAAAGCAAAGTATGAATTCAATTGACGCATATATGTGTAGCGATAGTTTATGAATATGATTATTGAACTGAAAGCATGAGTTATGTAAGTTGCTTATCAATAGAATATGTACATGAATGTAGTGATAATCCTGTATGATTATTTATGTGTAACCAACATGCTAGAGACATATGAATGCGTGACTTGTGAGTACTAGTTGCAAAAAGGCTAAACATATATGAAAATGAACGCGAGAGACATAAGAATGAATATATATATATGAACGGGAAAGCCATAGTTATGCTAAATTCATATGTTCATGATATATAAATGTTGAACCTGTAAATATCATGTTGAACCTGTAAAAGTCAAGGGCATGTAAATTGCATATGAAAGGGGAACCTAGATGCTATTGTCGACACTTAAAAGCGAGTGTTTGAGGCATGTGCCCAAGCTATATGTGAAAATGAGTATATTATAGTTCAAGCTATATGAACGTCGATAATTCTAGTTGATTAGAAACCTCGATGGCAATAAGTATATATAATCTGTGCACCTCACGTGAAATCCTTAAGAATTGGGTATGAATCGACAACTCCAATTGAGTAGAAATCTGGACACTGAACAGTAACAAAGTAAATGAAATTGTGAGAATTATAATCCTAGATACAAATAATTAGAATAATAAATAGATCGAATGGCGTGAAATAAACCTAGTGTAAGTGAACCTAGGTTAGGATGTAAAGAACCACTTAGTAAAAGTAAACTAAGTTGTGAATCATAGTGGCAATAGGACCACTAGAAAGTGAATAGTATAGACCTAGAAAGGTCGTCAACATAGGGTACAAGAGTAAAACCCTTAAGTTGTGAGAATGGATTCCGGAATCCTTAGGATTGGTGTGATGGCAGAAATAGAATCTTAACTACGGGGATCGACGGTTCTCCTCTCCCGGTAGTGATTCAACGGGATCGACGGTTCTCCTCTCCCGGTATGCCATGAAACAAGTGAAGTGAATCGAAACTACGGGGATCGACGGTTCTCCTCTCCCGGTAGTGATTCAACGGGATTGACGGTTCTCCTCTCCCGGAGCTAACGGGATTGACGGTTCTCCTCGCCCGTTGAGCTTGAGCGACTTAGGATCACGGGGATCGACGGTTCTCCTCTCCCTGTGATGGACCTAGTGTCGCGTGGACTTAAGGCTGAGGTGCTTGTGAGACGTCCTTCACCTCGAGCCTGACTTGACGCGGTACTCCGCGGTTGATTGACTCAAGACCGAGTCGAGTGGCTAGATGGCTAAGGTAAAGTAACCTTAGGAAAGAATCGCCAGTGAGTACATTGAGTTTGTGAAAAAAATTTTGATGATACTAAATTAAAGATATGCGCTTATTTGTATTGTGAAATCAACTATCTAGA
>NW_017891027.1:17691-27205 GCF_001540865.1 Ananas comosus
CCCAAAGCTTATTAACAATCTCATAGTTGAATTATGATATCTTTAAGTCCTAACCAATATGCACTGTAGATATCACATTTAGACAGAATTGTTGACAACTTTATATTTGTTTGATGTCTCCAAGATTGCCATAAAAAAGAAAAAGAAATCTCTAATAGGCTTACAAATGCTTCTAGTTGTTGGCTCATAGGTTTTTCTACAAAATCCATCAACACACAAATAAGAGAAGTTTTTTGAGTTTTCCAACCAATAAGACAACAAGGAGGAGACAAATTGCTAAATTTATGTTTTATATTTGTTTTACATAAACGAACAAAATACATCAAATACTTTACAAAATCCATTATCATCACAAACTAGGAATGCCTTGATTCCTTCTGGCCAGGTATTAACTCAACTTATCCCAAATCCAAGTATGCACTAGATAAAAGACAAGGTAACAAATGCTTGAATAGCCCTGCTCATCACAGCCATAAATAAGGAAAACTAGAGATATCTTCGGGTTCATCAACCAATAAGATAGTAGCAGTTACTATGTCAAAAATCGATAGTGCATTGGATATATAAAACAACGAACAAGAAGTGATTACCCTATATTATCATAATCAATAAGAAAATCTAGAGTTTTCCAACTACAAAAATAATTAAAAGTTACAAAGAGAACAATACATAAAGTCAAAAACATGCATGTAAATAAGACAAAAGGCAACATTTTCAAACAGCTTATATCTAGTTGTTTTCAAATTGGCAGATTATTATAGATCCGGTTGCATAAATCGAGGCCAAAGAGACTTCAAAAGACAGCAAAGGCAAAGTGTCATTCTCACATCAAATTATCAAGGCTTTATAGGCATAATCTGAGCTCATTCTTTATTCATGTTAGGCAGTATAAGTTTCAAAAGAATTACAGGTTTAAATTCCTTATTCCTTAGTGTGGTAGTTTGAATACTTTCACAACAAAATGTGTCCACTTCTTGTTGGTTAAATCTCTATGTATGTGAGGCATTGCTACTAACAAATATTTTGTTCCCAGATAGCGACAGGTTTCTTATTTGGCTTGCAAAATATTCCGTTGAACCTAGAAATTATTTGGGATTGGAGATTCGTCAGAAGGTGTGGGACACAATTATGAAGCAACATATAGAGAAGTGAATGAATATACAAAATGTCTGAGACTGATAAACTTGGCAACAAAATTTTTACAAAAAATTAGAATGGAAAGTAATCTTCTAAAGAAACAATAGCTATTTTTATTTCAGAGGAACAGAACAAGATGAGCTTGAAAGGAAGGCACTCAATTTGAAGTACCAAAGTTCATATATATTCCTAATTTCGCATTTGAGTAGATATAACTCAGTCAATCACTCAACAAATTTGAAATCTTCTATGAGTTCAATCTTAGATTTGCCATTAATTGATTGCATACATACCAATCTAGCTCATTAATTTACTTGCATAAAAAAGATAAAGGACAATGGAAGCAAACTAGAACTAAATATAAAGAAGGACAATAGAAGCAAAATATATTTCTTGTGCACGCAAAATAAAACAATATACCTTGAGTAAAGGATGTAACGGGACAGTAGCTTGAATCTCACAACTTTTTGCTAATTCTGCAATCACCTTGTCAAAAACACCATCATAAAGAAAAATTAAAATAGAGAAGTTTTGTACATGACACTTACCACCAAAAAAAAGTCTAAAGTATTACTAATTCACAAAAAATTATTTAATAAAGGGAAAGTGGATTAATACCGCAAGCCCCTAAAGTTTGAGTATATAAAAACTAGACTAGACATTCTAAATACTATATAGAGCCTATAATACATCAAACTACATTGTTTCCATTAGTATCTTTTTAATTTTTGTTGTTAGAAAGAACCTTAGGACGGAGATCATGCCTTATACCCATCTCTTTTAGGTCAAGACGTGATTTCAAATTGTCTTTACTCTTCCCACTAAGATTTAAGAAGGTACTGATAAGATTATCACACACATTCTAGTAATGAGCTCATGGACCATCAAACTCCTATTTGTCAAAAATCTAGTCTCTTGTGCATTGGATGATTCCTAACACTATTAGGCTTTACTTTAAAAAAAAATCTAGTTGGTTAAATTTAATCTTTTTCAGATTTTCTACTTTTATTATTTATATTTATTAAAAAATTATTATTATTAAAATTTGGGAATTTATTGCAAGGTTAAGTATACTCCTAAATTATTTAACTTAAATCACTCGAAGTAAAGTTTATGGCGCAGTTTCAAAATAGAATGTAGTTAAAGTTTACAACTGCGTGGCTAAAACCACCATTTAATTGCATAATTATCCTTTCACCTACACTAGATCATATTGAAACAAATTAGTTACAATGTTAACATCAATTAAAGGCTTTTTTTTACAATATATATGCAAAAAGAATAAAATAACTTAAATCTTTAGCTAGCATAATTAAGTTCATCACCAAAATTATTATTTAATTAATCTACACATCTCATTTACTTTATTACGCAGCTGGATACTATTAGAATGTAGGAATGCACTTTAAGGGGTCAAAGGGTCAAATGCATAGGATGGTGTTTACATTGTGTGTATGTGCTTTTGCCCTGAAGGGCATATGACCTGGTATTTAGTCACCGCAGAAAAACTAGAATTTCTTACACCAATTTCGAACAAGGATGCGCAATTGCCTGTACTTATTATAATTGTCAGTGAACAGCTAAACAGAGAGATTGTAAGAAAGTGGATCTTCATAGTATTAAACCAGTTTTAGTCAAAGTGACCAAAGCGTGGCGAGAAGGATGCTTGGACATGGTCCATTTAACATTCCAACAATGTTGGAAGGGTTAAAGTTGAGTTTAAAGAGAGATTAAAAGGGTTTTAGCATTGATCGGAGCGAAATAATGCAAATTGCAGTTTGGAGCATTGTTAACCGGTAAAGCATTGAAGTGGTACCGGTACCAGGCAGGCAACCGAGAACAGCAGCTCTCGGGTTTGAGAGTTTAAGGCTGTTAAACCGGTGACACCCCTGGTGCGTACCGGTACCAGGTCTGCTACCTGAGAGGGCAGCTCTCGGGTTTGGCTACTGCGTAATCGTTAAACCGATGACGTCAACCCGCGTACCGGTACGCAGTGCCCCGAACAGCGGTGATGGTCTGCTGCAAATAAAATGAAGTGGAGGGTTTTATTGCAATTGTAGCAGCTTATAAAAAGACCCTAACCCCTCCTCTCTTGTTCACAGCAGTGAACTCTCTCCTCTCTCTAATTTTCTCTCTCTCTCTCTAGAAACTCTCAAAGAAGATAGATTTGGTAGAGAGATTGGTGGAGAAGGAAGCTAGGAAGTGGATTTCATCTTCTTCCTCACCATTGGAGGAGCTTGTTGAGGTAAGCTCTTGGAGCTCTCATGGTGGATTTCTAGGGCTTTGTTTATATACTCTAGAAATGGTTTTAATTGAACCCTAAGATGCCAAATAGATGATTGCTGCTTGAATCACAAGGTTATATGATGATTTTTGCAATAGTTGAATATTAGGGTTCCAAAATAGGGTTTTTGCAAATGTTAGTGTTGATCTAAATTAATCCTATACAAACCTAATTGCTAGTTATTCTAACGCGTTTGTGAAGTTGGTTCGGCAATTCGACGAGGCTACGCGAAGATATTGAAGAAAAGGATGGTTTAGCTTCGTTTCCGCCTGGAGGGCCGAGACAACGTCCTAAAATCACGAAATTCGAACCCTAGCGTCTTGGCATCACCAGAAGGTAGGGGTGTCATCCCGAAGCAGTTGGACTTCTCGCTATGTCCAAGTTCTATTATTGAGCATGCATATATATATGTTATCTTACATTATAGGATATATTGAGTAGTTGTAGCTACATTTTCTTGCATGCTTCCGTAGTAGTGATAGAAATTGTGGGTTGAACACATATTCTAGTGGTTGCATGAGGATTGGGTGTGACATTGGATCCTATAGTGGCAAGATCAAGTAGTAACTTGGATGATATGTTTATGTAAATGAGTGGCATGTCAATTAGTGTGGTAGAAGCACTTAAACATGATTATATAAACGAGTGGCATATGATTTAGTGTAGTAGTAGACACTTGCAAAACATCTGATATGAATGAGTGGCATTTGGTCTTACTGTAGTAGAAACATTATAATATGAACCTAGGGATAGCAGATTTTTCCGATTTGCCAATGAAACATTGAATCAAGTGCGGTAGTAGCACAGTGACCCTTGTAGACAGGGCGGCGATACAAACAAACTATAGCTCCTAAAGCTAAATCTGGTAGTTTTCTGAAAATGACAATATAGAACCTATAGTTTTCTCCTAAGTCAAATTCAAGTCCAACATGTATAATTTATCTAAATCACTACTTTATGCTCCAAATTCAGATTTCAAATAATATGCAAATCAATAAATTCGAGCTAATTAACATGATATACAAAGACCAAAAATACATGCTGACAACAACTAGGCTTAGGAGGAAATCCGTAGAATCCGGTAAACTTCAACCCATCTCTAGCGCGAGTCTGACAAGGTTGGGGAGTCGCTGGAAAGCCTTGCCAAGATCAGCCTCAAACCAGCAACAACACTCCCTAAGGATCTAAACACAATAACATCAAAGTTTCCATCAATACCCACAAATTCAGCACTTAATCTTAAATCCTCTACAACCTCAATGTCAAACTCACCTTTCAATCCACAATTCAGGTGAATAAAAGTCCCAAAACCAGTAGAGAATGATGGAGCAACATTTTCTGGTCTGAATTCCAGCTTCCTCAAAGGTTTGACCCAAGAAAACCATAAAAATCTCAATTTTAGCCCAAGTACACCAGCAGCTCAGAAAAATATCAATTTGACCAAACTAACCTCAATCAATTTCTGTCAAATTTGTTTCACGAAATCTCCAAGAAGAGAGAGAAGGGGAGAAATGAGAGTGAGAGAAAGAGAAAAGACCATATAAGCCTCCTATGGTAACAAAATCCACTTAGGTCCCTTAACTGTGCGATCTGTACACTGCTCGGTCTGGGCAGTTTTTGTGCTCGGGGACCGGTCTCCCCGACACCTGAGACCGGTCTCTCAGCCTGCCCCGCAAAACCAACGTTCGGGAACCGGTCTCTCGGGCCAGGGGACCGGTTGCCTCGGCAAACAGCCGCAACCACGCAACGGGGGACCGGTCTCTCCCCGCCAGGGACCAGTCCCCGAGAGTAAAAACTCTTAGGTCAAAGCCAAAATCCAAGATTTCGAACCTTTTAGGTCGGAACACCGTCTACGACCCTCCACCAAGTGTGGAAAAGCTCGGAACCCAACCAAACACTCGACCCTTGCAATTTGCAAAGGTCTAGTGTGTTATCCTCAGTAGACGAGGATTGGATCATACTCAGTCTGTTTTCGCTTGGAGTGGTCGCTCCACACAAGCAGTGAACTCCGTAGTCATCACACACGGGTAAGAAGAACCTACCCAGCAGGCGGTCTTGGGTGTGCGAGTGCAGCTTCTCCTCACCTATGAAATTTTGAGAAGTGAGTCGAGGCGTAACCTTCGGGTTAGCCAAGCAGATTGAACAATGAGTGAATGAATGGCATAGTAGAGTGTGCATTCATACCATGACATGAACCTAGAGACATGTTAGTAGATTTTCCTAGCTATATGCATATCCTATCTATGATATTGTTGAAGCATAGTAGTATGCTAGTTGAAATTCATTGCTATGTAGAGTTAGCATTCATCGCATCATGTTATTAAAGGCATAGTAGAATTTTTAATATGCTTGCAGTTTCTTTATCATATCTATCTATCTATCTACTTATACCTGCTTAGACCTAGTGGGAGGATCGGCAGAGTCGGCGGCCGAACCCACTGGAAACTATGGACAATAGTTCTCACCCCATGTGATTTTGGGGTATAGGTACCCACGAGAGCGGACCGGCAGATGATCGCGACAAGGGCATAGCGCCCTAGTTAGATAGTTGCTTTCCTATTTGTATTAGATCACCTATGTACTTGAGAGATGATGATATACCTTGGTGAGGGTGCTTTTGGAGAGTTGTATATGTTGTGAGATGGATATGTATACATTTTGGGAGATGTAAATGTAATCAATTTTGCAAATGGTTGAATAGTTGTAATAGATAGAACACTCTCTTTTGCTCTCTTGATTGCTTGTGTAGCTACTTGCCTACTATCTTGCAATGATCATATATTTGTTTAAGTTTTTCCTGAGCAAACGGTTTGTACATGATCTCGTTGTTTAGCCTTGGGTGGATAGGAAAGGTTCTGTCCGTTCGGCGTCTGTTCGACGTGCCCGAACCGACCAAATTGGCGGTCGCGGGGCGTGACAGATAAAGTGGTATCAGAGCGAGTAAAGAGCAAGTAAAGAGAGATGTTTAGGACAGACTTAGGAGACCCTAGGACGGTAACCTTAAGGCTATAGTTGCGTGAGTGGACGTGAGCCTATGCCGGGTGGCGGAAGTTGATTTGATTGGGTCGAAGTTGTAGTATGTCTCTAGTTGTGAATAGAGACGAATTCGAGTAGTATTAGTTCTCGACTCGAGGTGGTTGTGTTGGCGGCTGACAAGTGACGCTAAGAGTTTAGAATGAGTACAGTTGGGTGCTTCCGCCTAATTTCTAACGTTGTCATTTTGTTTTGTAGTCACGATGAAGTTGACAGGTTAAGGTGATTAACCAAATTCTTGGGTTTCAGAAGCTATGCCACCTAGAGGACGCCCCCGGACGTGATCCACTCCGGCACCACCTTCCGAGGTGCCCGAGCAGTCAGGATCTGATGAAGTGCGGGAACTACGAGCGCAGATAGCTACGATGGTCGGTGCGATGCAGCGCCAAGAGGACCAGATTGCGAAGTTACAGGAGTTGGTGGCACAACAGGCGTCGACTCACGCGAATGTTGAGCAACCCGCGCCTCCTGTCGTTGCGCCTGTCGCGACTAAGGGTATGGCCACGGCGGCCGTGCCAGTTGCAACGAGGCCCGCGCAGGTGGTGGTAGCTATGGGTTCGGGAACTTCAAATTCCGGCGGTGCGGCATTAGAAGCGGAGAGGGATCGCGCACTAGCGGCCCTCGTGATGTTCCGAAAGTTTGATCCACCGGTCTTCGACAAGGAGAAGGTCGAGCCGTGGATGGTCGAGTCATGGGTGGACTCGATGGAGACCCTTTTCGATGATCTCTTTACATTAGAGAGGGACAAAGTACACCTCGCCACGCATTGTTTGGAGCGGAGGATGAAGGTGTGGTGGAAATAGATTAAGCGGGGTCGGTCTTCCGATCTTCCGCCACTGTCGTGGGAGGAGTTTCGGAGCTTGATGTACACTAACTACTTCCCCGATAGCGAGAAGAAAAAACTTCAAGATCAATTCCGCAAGTTGAAGCAAGGTAACCGCTCGATTGGAGAGTATGAACGGGAGTTCTAACACATTATCGACTGCGTCCCCGACGTGGTACGGGATGACAAAGATCGAGCCGATTGGTTCGAGTGAGGACTCTGGTCGAATATCTATAAGGCGGCCCATATATTGAAGCTCACTACCTTTGCGGAGGTGTTAGATCGGGCATTGTGGGCAGAGCATGGTAATGCCTACATTCGCAAGGAACGAGAGGCGTCTGAGAAGGTCGGAGGAAAGAAGCGGGCTAAGGAGGGCTCGGGAGGTCGATCTAAATCGAAGTCAAAGAGGCCTCCAAAATACTAGCGAGCACAATCGGAGAATCATGGGGCGCAGCGGTGCAGTATTTGTGGTGGAGACCATCAGTTGAAGTATTGCGGGTAGCGTGAAGGGAGGTGCTTCACCTGTGGTCAGGCGAGACACATCAGCCGTTACTGTCCAGCTAAGACCTCGCCTGCCCCGTCCGTCGCATTGGCTCCGGCGACTCCGGGCCGTTATGGATGAGCTCCACCTGCTGCTACATCTGCCGGACGCGCTATGGCGCCACGTGAACCCGAGGTGACCCGGTCGGCTCCGAGTGGCCAGGTGTTCTCCGCTCAAGTTGAGGAACCTGCCGAGCCGGAGGAGCGCAACGTCGTGGCAGGCATGGTTTTGATTAACGGAGTTCGCTCCGGGGCTATGTTTGATACAGGTGCTTCACATTCATTCATCAGTAGGTCGTTTGCACAGATGCATAACATAGACATTCAGTTGAGTGAGAGCACTTGGTGAGTAGAGGCCCCGGGCGTGCGTTTGTTCTACGGAAGGAATGTTTTGGCTTGTCCGGTGCAAGTGGGCAATTGGATTATGCCGACATGGATGTTGGTGCTCAAGAAGTTGAAGGACTTCGACGTCATATTGGGCATGGACTGACTCTCGAGATACTATGCGTCTATCGACTGCAAGAACAAGGTGATAATGTTTCGTGAGCCAGGACAGGAGGAATTCGCTTATGGAGCATGTAAGAGCTCGTGCTTCGCCGCGATGGTATCGGCGACGAGGGCGAGAAAGTTGGTTAGCAGCGGTCGTAGCTTACTTGGTGACCGTTGTGGAGGTCGAGAGGGTGACTCCGGCACTCGAGGATGTGTCCTTGGTCCAGGAGTTTCCGGATGTGTTTCCCGCGGAGTTACCGAGGATACCGCCAGATTGGGAGATCGAGTTCGTTATAGACTTGATTCCCGGGACCGCGCCAGTTTCGAAGGCTCCGTATCGTATGCCACCGGCAGAACTGAAATAGTTGAGGGATCAGTTGCAGGATCTCCTTGACAAGAAATTTATCAGGCCGAGTGTGTCACCGTGGGGAGCCCCAGTATTATTCGTGCGGAAGAAGGATGGATCGTTTCGACTCTGCATAGACTATCGCGAGTTGAATAAGGTCACTATCAAGAACAAGTACCCGTTGCTCCGTATCAACGACTTGTTTGATCAGTTGTAAGGGTCTCGGGTGTACTCAAAGTTAGACCTCTAGTCAGGCTACCATCAGTTGAAGATAAAGCCGGAGGGTGTGCAAAAGACCGCGTTTCGCACGCGGTATGGACACTACGAATTCACGGTTATGTCGTTTGGGCTCACAAACGCTCCAGCAGCGTTCATGGACTTAATGAACCGTGTCTTCAGGGCGTACTTGGACCGATTTGTCGTGGTCTTCATTGACGACATTTTGGTCTACTCTCGTAGCGACGAAGAGCACGCGGAGCATTTGAGAATAGTGCTTCAAGTCCTTCGGGAGGAAAAGCTATATGCGAAGTTGAAGAAGTGCGACTTTTGGCTCCATGAAGTCGCATTTTTAGGACATGTTATTTTCGAGGGTGGAGTTTCTGTTGACCCGAGAAAAATAGAGGCAATCAAGGATTGGTCTCGCCCGACTAATGTAACGGAGGTCTGTAGCTTTGTGGGCTTAGCAGGCTATTATAGACGGTTCGTGGAGGGCTTCTCGAAGATTGTTATTCCACTTACCCATCTGACATAGAAGGGCACCAAGTTCATTTGGAACGACGAGTGTGATCGGAGTTTTCAAGAGTTGAAGGAAAGATTGACTTCGACTCCGGTACTCGCTTTACCGGTGCAGGGTGAAGACTTT
>NW_017891028.1:0-27199 GCF_001540865.1 Ananas comosus
AATAGCATTCATGTTTGGGTACAAAAGAGGATATATAATGCATAATCCCCCTCTTGTACCCAATCTATAGGGGGCTTAGTAAATATTTTGACGACTTTGTCCAATCCCTTCTGTACCGACAACCTTATGAGTATAAACTATCTCTCAGAGTTAAGCCATTTAAATTAAAATAAAGGAGTGCTAGATCTACAACCCATTTTGTGTTGTAATCCTACAACCTCTTTTAACAAAAGAGTCTGGAAAGCCTCTCAATTATAGTGCATTTTAAAATAGACCGCTTAACTTTTATCTTTTGACCAAGACCCATTCAAATTTTAATTTTTTTTAATCTAAATTTTTATACCTAAATAGGTTAAAATTTTTATCAAATTTAATGATTTAAATGTTGATTGGCCTACTTTTATTTGCTAAGAAGTAATTAGAGGTATTAAAATGTTAGGATTTGGTTAGATTTGTAATTGAATCCTAGTTAGATAAGAATTAATATTTAAATCTATTGGAGATAAATTAAGATTTAAATATTAAATTAGAGGATAAAATCTAACTAGATTAGGATTAATATTTAAATCTATTAGAGATTAATTAAGATAGATTTAGATATTAATTGGAGTAGAAATCCTAAATATATTAGGATTGGGGTACGTTTTTGTGGAGCCTTATAAATAGCTCTTTGTGGGTTTGCTTTTGAGGGGAGTACGGGAGAGAGAGAAAAGGCCTCTTGGGTGCCGTACCAGAGAGAGAAAAAGAGAGAGAGAGAGTTATTTAGTGCACCTAGTGCATGGGTGCGCGCGGATGATTGTCTTCTTTATGGGATTATAGAAGACGAGAGAAGGGTAGAAAAAGATTCAAGAAAGAGGGCTCGGGTTGTAGCTACTCTGTGCAGAAGAGGAGTCAGGTGTAATCTTCTCTTATTTAATGAATTTTATTTTACCCGCATATTTTCTGTTTTGGTATTTCTCTCTTTTATGATTGAATCAGCTTTTGCTGAGGAGACGGGTTTATGGTAAAAAACCCGATTCGACGCTTCCGTTGCGGAATCCCAACAATCGATACCGAATCCACAGCAGTCGGTATCGGAGCGGGTTGCGGATTCACGAGATCCGGTACCGGGGCGAGTACCGGATTCCCAACAAGTGGTATCAGAGCCGAAGGTTACCGATCTGCGGGAGAGATCGACGGAGATGGCCACGAAATTCAAAATTGAAAAGTTCGACGGCAAGAACAATTTCGGATTATGGCAAATTAAAGTACGAGCAATCCTCGTACAGCAAGAGTTAGACGAGACGTTGAACGGAAATGAGGCAAAGCCGGCGGAGGTCACGGATGCGGCATGGACGAAGATGGAGCGGAAGGCGCTGAGTACGCTTCATCTATCATTAGCAGATGAGGTTCTTTACAATGTAGCCGGCGAGACAACACCGGCGAAATTGTGGAAGAAATTGGAAGATCTGTACATGACCAAATCCCTGACGAACAGATTGTATCTGAAGCAGCGACTGTTTACGTTGCGGATGCAAGAAGCGGCGAGCCTACATGATCATCTAAATGAGTTCAACAAGGTGGTGGCCCAGTTGACCAGCATCGGAGTCAATCTGGATGACGAAGATAAGGCGCTGATTTTACTATCTTCGCTACCGGTGACATATGAGCATCTGGTGACCACGTTGCTTTATGGCAAGGAGACCATAAGCGTGGAGACGGTCACGGCGGCGCTTCTCTCAAACGAGATGCGGAAGATGACTCAGGAGTCCGGCACACAGAGCCGGGATACAGCTTTGGTGGTCAGAGCGAAGAAGGAGGCGACAACATCAGCAACCGGAGATCGACAGAAGAAGCCGCTATTTGAGGTAGAGTGCTTTTACTGTCACAGGAAAGGGCATATCAAGCGCAATTGTCGAAAACTTCAGGATGATCTGAAGGAGTTAAAGCGACAGAAGGAGAAAACTGTCGTGAACCAGGACGAGACGGTATCAGCGACGGCACAGACGGCAGAGTCGGAGATGTTCGATTCTGATGTGCTATATGCNGCGATTTTCATGTTCTTTTTGTGACCGTCTTCCGCGTATATGGCTGTCAAAAACTGGCGACCGTTAAACTTTGATTATAATTTTTTTTTATGATTATAGTTGTTTAATGTTATCCCACAAAAGTAAACTATAATTAACATTTTGGATGTTAGACATCATAAGCCTTGTTTTATCTTAGTATAATGATTTAACGTTATTCTGCTATGTTAGTAAGAACTTTGTTTTGATATTTGTTACTAGATCTCGTCACTATTTTACGTTGTTTTGTTTAAAAATACAAATTATCTTTAGTTATGTTATCTTTTAAATAAACTAGGGGTTTAAGACGAAAAACGAAGTTAGACATTGTTTTTTTTAACTTTGTATCTTCAACGTATTCGAGGCCGATTTCACTTTTCGAGGTCGATTTGTAAAAACTTTACGCTTGCAGTTTAGGACGAAAGACGAAGTTAGACATTGTTTTTTTTAAACTTTGTATGTTTAACGTATTCGAGTAAGGTTGTCTTTTAGATAGTATTCATTGTATATTGTTTTTTATTTTCATATGTATTGTTGGTATTCTTGATTTAGAAAAATCAAGGTTAATAATCAGTACAGTTTAATTCGTCAAATTCAACAAATTAATCTTCATATTTGAGTTTCAATCTTTGAACTAGGCTCAGAAAATAACAGGGGAATAACCCAGCCAGAACTGAGCTAGCCTTATGCTCGGTTAACACTCTAGCGGTTTTAACTGATGAATAAAAAACAAAATCCAAAACAAACTACTATTCTACCAACTGGTATAAAACCTAATCTGTTATCCTTAATCTTGTCATTCGATTCCACTTCTTGTTCGGAAAGAATCTAACGATCTTGTGACGGAATCGACGTCGTAATGGTGGTGGAGCCTGGGGTGTCCCGATCTCTACCGGTCTTTTTATTTTTATTAGTCTGTGGTTGTGTAGTATACAAAATGATTGATTTTTAGATACAGACCGTTAAAGAGAATCGTTAGTGTACAAACATTCCGACTAACCCGGTATTAGATGGAAGACATAGTACATAAGATGGACGTATAACCTACTAACGTAATTCACTGTTCCTCTTAAAGGTTTTATATAGTATGAGAAATGAGATGACTACAAGTTTATAGTAACTATACGTTGTTACGAGAATTAAGATTTAAATAATCCTTACCCATGCATTTAATGTTGTTTCTGATTAAACATGTCTTAGTATTAGATGATTGAAGGCGTGTGTGGGTCTCGACATTTTTAGAGAGCAGACGTTAATCATTTGGAATGAAGGTACATTTTTTGAATTTGTTCTTGTAACCTGTGAAGTTAACCGGCTTCAATAACTTTTACCTACATATCCTTATTGATGAAGGGATTTTGTGTACTAACGATGGACTAAACGGTTACACTAGAGACATGATTGTTAGTTGTGCAATAACTATGGGTTTACCATTGTCATCTCTCTCTCTCTCTCTCTCTCTCGAATAAAGACGTCTTATTCAACTTTTCGACGTATAAAGAGCTTACGTATTTCTTAAGTACTAAATTAATCCGCTTTATTCGTGTAACAAGAGTATTAAGTTTTTGGTCTTATTCGACAATGGACGTAACTACGCCTTATACTGAGAAAAAGGAAACATCTGGAGGGAAATGCTTCGAAATAGGATTCGAAAGGGTGTACTTTGTGTACCTGGCTTAAGCTACGTATTAGAGCTGGTATACGAACCCATTCATGGTGGATTTTTCTTCGTACTTTCTGTATAATCTCCATTCATGTGCGGCTTCCCGTATTTTCTACTTTAAAACTCCCTTGAAGGTGTTATTTCTAAAGTAACTTCTGTATTTTATTAATTTACGTAATTGTTTTGAAGTCTAGGATATTAAATGAATCTTTAATTACCGTAAATCGTTTCCATTCGACTTTTAATCGAATTTTCGTCGTATTCAAGTATGTAACTTAAGTGATAGTCTAAAGAATCTCTCACGGAGGTGTATTGAAAGGTTAGGACGTCGACATCTTTTATTTATCAATTTTTACCGTGGTCTAAAAGTACTCATCTATGCTGTATCTGACCGCTTTTCGTTCAGTTTTTACCATCGTCTTAAGTACTCTTCATCTATACAATAACTGATCTAAGTGGTGATAATTCTACGTCAAATGTGTGATAACTTTGTATAGTTCGTTATAAACCAAACTATTTTTACTATTGTTATTATTAAAGTGGTCAAAAGTGGCTGTATGTTATTCGTTTAAATTTCGATAAAACTATACCTTTATTGACTATCAATTATTAATCGTAGTGTTTATTATCTTAAATGAAACAATGACTATTTTCAAATGAACAACAACTATTTACTTTTCAACTGTTTCGTAGTGAAGTTGATAAAATAGTAGTTTGTTTTAGATTTAGATTTTGGAATATCTTATATGATTTTTTGGTTCAAGTTTATCTTGATAACCTTTTTATGTGATTGCTAATAGAGTTATAATTATTCCTTGAGTATCCGTCTAACTAGTGGATTAGTATCCACATCAAGAATATTAATCTTCTGGACGGGGTCTAACTAGTGGATTAGTATCCAAATCAAAAAGAAGATATAAGTCGGAACCTGATATCTTCTTTGTTCGTTTCTATCTAAATAGATAGATAGATAGATAGATGTAGGTATAAAACTGATTATTCCTTGAGGGTCCTAGAAAGATTTGTGATTATTTTCCTCCTTAGAGATTGAAGATCTTATTGTTTTCATCTTTAACCTAACCTTGTAATATTTGTCGTCACTAATCCACGTATGTATTTATATATATTAACACAAAACTAAGAATACGAACTTGTACTTATCGAGTATCCGTAAACATTTGGTAAACCTAGATCTTTGCTAAGTGATGATTGCTTCAAAGCATCTTCTTTCGAAGCCAATTGTAATTCCTCAAGGTTTTGGTAAGATTATGGTTCTCCGACTTCACTTACTCTCAGTCAACCACATCACTACTTATTCTTTAAACAATAGCTCCTAGGTCAATCAATTTCTTATTCTTGATACCCAGTTAAACTTTCGTCTTGTACAAAAGTACGTTGTGTTCTAGTCATGTCCTTGATTGTACGAATTTCTTGGTGTGAAAATAGTTGTTTTACAGACCTAAAACATCTTATAGGTCAAGTTTTATTTCAAACTGTGTAAACTTGACCCATATTGTTTTAAATCTTGGAGTTTAGACTACATTGGATGTATAGTAAGTTAAGATCACATGATTAGTCACACTTAGACTATGATATGAGGGAACGTAGCTGATCATGAACCTGATGAATTGTCTTTAAATCAGTATCTCAATGCTAAAGCAATGCATTAATTTATACTAGTAGAGTTTCCATGCCGTTTCCGTGTCTCTAGCGCATGAGGTTGCATTCTTCACTTTTCTAATTCTAGTATTTATATATATTAACGTAAGATAGTTGTAATTAGAATGTCTCTTACTCTGCTGTTTTAATGTCACCTTGTTGGTTCGTACGAAGTCATGTTTGAGTTCTTGTTCTTGTTTTTAATAGTTTGGTTAGTCAGGTTTCGACTTAAAATGATTGAGAAGGATCCTATCATTAAGTAAGGTTTCATATTTACTTGTACGTCCTTGAAATGGCGCGGCTAATGAAAATTGAAGTTGATTTAAAGTCAAAGCTTTGTTTAAATTTTCTCTACTCGTACATCTACTAGCTTGTCCGTCACCGTAGAACTGAAAACACTCTTAATAAAGTGTCAATAATCGGGCGGATTCTAGTTAGACGTGGTTTTTTAAATGTGTTCTCAATCACTTTGATCAAAAATAACTCCTTTGTTAGATATGCACCAATGGAATGTTTATTCAAGAAAGCTTAACCTTGGTTCAATTTCTTCTAAATGTAGAGTGATTAATTACGGGTTTACGTTATAGTTTTTGGTAAGGTAGTGTACGTTTTGTTTTCTCTCTCTCTCTCTCTCTCTCTCTCTCTCTCTCTCTCTAATGAACTCGAAGATCTGTTAGTTATTGATTTTGGGTGTTAGAAAAATCCGATACTTTAGGTTGAATATATAACAGGCGGAACTCACAACCTTCCTACAGGTCTAAAAAAGCACGATAGAAAAAGGAAAAGATACGTTTCGTATTTTCGGTTAACGTTTGAGGGTTAAATGACAAGATTGGTCGTCTGGTTGGTCGTAGTCGATCTGCAAGCCGTTCAGGTGGTTGAGTTTATTATATATACTTCTTCGTTAATCTACTCTATAGTAGTGATAGTAGTAGGTTAGGATTGTGATGTAGATTCTCGTTCAGGTGGTTGAGTTTATTATATATACTTTTCCCATTAAGAGTTCAATTTATTCTAATGACGATATCATTATACCTCTTTGACACGTTTATTCTAATGTCGGATTAGTTGATCCTGTTGTTCCGTTTTGTTTCCTTTAACATTCAAAGAGAGAGGTTAACCGTTTGATACGCTTGTTCTTCTAATTTGTTAAGTGTTATGATCATATCTCTGTAATTTGTTAAAAAACGTCTAACTACGTATCTAGGAAAGTTTCTTTTTTTTTTCCTGACTACGTGTCTATTTCGAGAAGCTCAAAGATTTAAGATTAATTTGTAGAACAAGAAAAAGTTCTAACTTGTAGAAACGGGAAGTGATAGGTTATAATTTTTATAGATTATTCCAGTTCAAGTGGGACTATTAGGTGAAACTGAAAAAAAAAAGAAAAGGAACGATACTTTATAGGAATACAGGGGAAAAAATCGGTACTTGGGCATTTATGTTCGGCTACTAATTTCGTGTTGATATGATTAGTAACACTTTACTATTGGTACTAAGGGTAATATACGGAAAATGATATTATATTTCATACGATCTTTTGTCTTTTTAGTTTAGATTCCCGGCAAATTCACCCGACCTCCAAAACATCTTTATGATAAGTTGATATTGACAAATTTCTTCGAGATTATCGGCAAAGTAGTTTTAGAGGGAGCTGTAGTAGAGGTATTGAGGAAAATCTTTTTTTTCCGCTTTAGTGGGAGTTGCAGAAAGGGGACACCATCTTCTCTTTGATGTTTGAGCTCGAAGATTAAATTTCGTATCTTCGAGTGAAGTCGAAGTTTGACGACCTCCTTTTTGGGATCTTGAAAATATACAAGCCGACGACTAAAAGTCTCATCTGTCTGAAGAGATGGTTAACCCGCGATTAATACCGGTCTAACCAAAGTTATACACGATCACACATTATGTTTCCTTTCTTTTTATGGATAAAAGAAGGTCGTAAGTCGAGTCGTCGTTGGAAATAGATACAAGTACATCAACCGCTTCAAGTCTATTTCCATGCGGTAACTCAATAACCTAGTCAATCGTATTCTTTCCCTGAACGTAATTCAATATCCTAGTCAATGATCCACTTTTGTTCAAAGATGTTGGTTCCGTTAGTCTTCGTTCCGTTAGTCTTCTCTTTTATAAACTAGGTTTTTAGAATAGATCTTGACGCTGAAGTACATTTGATAAAATTAAATCTAGTCCTTGTAGTTTATTTTAGGATATTTGTATATAGATGTATATTGGTACAAATCAAATGTACTCTTTGTAGTTCAAGTATTATAACAGATAGTCGAAGTCCTTGGTTCAATTCGTTTTGTGATAAGTTTCATTTGTCTTTTGATCTATTTTAGTTGATTTCCGACTACTATTCTGATTGGAATTGTCAACTCTCTTGTTCTCATCGTACGGAGCGAACGGTAAGCGATTCTAGGACGGCTTGTAAACTGTGACATCCTTGGAGTCTATAAAGACCAAGTAGATGTGTACTTTTCTTGTCTTGTGAGGCGTAATTTAACCCGTTTGTTGTAGTTTAAGGTTGCTCCTTGTCCTTTTTTTAAGGATTGTTGAAGTTATTGTTATCCTTGCGTTCTCTTGAGTGATGTAATGATTGTGTTACTTTAATTGTTGAAGTTTACTGTGATTAGATATATGCGGTAAAGAAGCTAGGTTTGTGGCGGCCTTAGGTTAGCACTTGGATTTTAGTTTGTTTCTCTTCTCTAGCTAACTTTGGTTTTGGAAGGTACCCTTTTAGCGCCTTCCACGACTAGCACTAGGGGAAGTGCTTGAGGGACTCGAGGAGGCACTGGGGCTTGACGAACTCGAGCAGTAGCCGCCGCCCTCTAGGCCTAGGCCTAGGTCGCCTCTACCTGCCCTAACCCCCTTAGCCCCCCTAGCCCCCCTACCCCTATAGTCTACGATCCCAAAACTAGACGGGGCGCCGCGCCTCCCGGAGCCTCACCTGCTCTAGCCGGAAGAAGCAGCGGAGGCGGCGCTAGAGGGCGCTGAAGAAGCGGCAGAGCCTCTGCTCGAGAACTCTCTCCGTGCGCCGCGGGTACCACTCGAGGACGCTGGCGAAGCGGCGGAGGAACCTATAGAGGACGCTGGCGAAGCGGCGGAGGGGGCGCTTATGGGATCGGGAGAGGACTCTCTCTCTCTCTCTCTCTCTCTCTCTCTCTCTCTCTACGGTTTAAGAACTGTTGCTATAGATTATCTTCACCGATGGTCAGTAAAAGTGCTGGAAAAAGGTTATACCAGCAAGAATATTGTAGCGGTCACCTGCACTTTTACCAGCAGTTTTAGAACTGCTGGAGCAAATATTACCAGCAGTTTTCGTATTCTTTACCAGCAGTTTTGGCTGCTGGTATAGGCCTATTTTTTTGTAGTGAGGAATGTAAAGGTGAATATTTAATTCCTTTGATGCTTACCATGGAAAAATACTTGGAACTTTGAAAAGATGTCACCTAAAAGATTAGTTTGATAAGAAACATTTTGTGACGCCCCGACTTCCCAGGGGGTCACCCATCCTAGGACTACTCCCGTCCTAGCACGCTTAACTCTCTTAACCTCTTGTGCCTTGCCACCACTCAAAATGCTTAAGCCGGATTAAGAGTTTAGCCCTATTATATCTTATATATAGGACTATCTGGGGTCTCACAATCTCCCCTCCTTTAAGCCCTGACGTCCTCGTCAGGCTCAGACTCACAAGTACCAGGCGATGTGAGACTCGTCTCGCTAGCCCGTCATCCAGACTCTGGCTCAGCCGAGATTCATCTCACACTTCCGGCTGGTAATTGGCTCTGATACCATCTGTGACGCCCCGACTTCCCAGGGAGTCACCCATCCTAGGACTACTCCCGTCTTAGCACGGTTAACTCTCTTAACCTCTTGGTCCTTGCCACCACCCAAAATGCTTAAGCCGGGTTAAGAGTTTAGCCCTATTATATCTTATATATAGGACTATCTGGGGTCTCACACATTTAAAAAGTTATATTTACACTTAAGGCATGTTTGGTTGCTCGCATTTCAACGAATGTTCCAAATTAATACAACAGTATGCAAACTCTAAATTTTATTTATTTTTGCTATATATACTGTCTTAAGTTAAAAAAAAAAAAAGAAAAGTGAAAGACTACACGCAACTGCAACTTCCAACTATAAAGTATAAACAAACAAAGCAAAAAAAACATGTAGTCGCATCACTCTCAACTACATGCAGCGGAACGAGCTAAGTACATGATACAACCAAATTAGTGTTAGAGTTTTTGAAAAAGTGTGACTCAACCAAATTGGGCAGAAATTTTGCTGAGTTCGGCAATTTTTATAATCGGCACGAAAAATTTTTAAACGGTTATAACTTTTCTCTTGAATGACCGATTTTAGCGCGTAACTTCAATTCGAAAAATACTTTTTGAGATCTATGTGTTGAACAGCTAAGCCATTCCGGCCGAGTTTGGTGCCCAAATTCAACTATTTCGGTCTCCGTTTTTGCATTCTAGGCTCTTCTCGAACTGTTTTATATTTTTACTCTTTTGAGTCTGATTATTTAGTTATTACTGGTCGGTTTAGCTTTAGAGATGTATTAGAATTTACTATCTGCAATTATAGTAGGATTCGGATATTGACCCTATATACAGATATGACGTTCGGTTAAAGTAATTATTTTTTGATTTGATTAATAATATTTTCGTTTTGTGGACGAATTGTTGTATTCTTCGTGCATCTCTGTTTTCATTCTTGTGCTTTTTTTCTTTCAACGCGGCATAAGCCTGGGTATGTACAAATATAACCGCTGCAACTCTACCTGCATATTATATATCTAATCCAATTAATTATACTGTAGTTATAGATACATCAAACCAATTGTCCTGCTGCATGTGTAGCTAATGATAGGAAGGAAGAATGAGGGGAATGGTAGGTGTCAGAAGTTGAGATTTGGGCAAAGTGGTGGAAAGAGTGCTGGCTGCTGACAGTGAGAGATAGTGCAGATATGCTATGTACATGTACATGCAGTCTGTCAAAAAGGAGTTATTAGTGGTGGGGGAAGAGAGAGAGTTTTTAGATGCAGTTGTTTAATTTGGTCCACTACATGCAAAGTAAACTGGGCTTTTCCATCTCCAACTGTATACTTCTCTCTCTCTCTCTCTCTCTCTCTCTCTCTCTCTCTTCGTCTGCTCCTCTTTACTTAAAAAAAAAAAAAAAAATGGTTGTGCATTCACAGTCACACACATCCTTCATGAGAAAGAAAAAGGTCAAAAGTGGGGTGCCATGTTGCAATGTCTCTCTCTCTCTCTCTCTCTCTCTCTCTCTCTCTCTCTCTCTCACACACACACACACACACACACACACACACACACACACACACACACAAAAGAAAAAGAAAAAGAAAAAGAAAAAGAAAAAGAAAGAAAAGGCACCTTTGCAGTGCTTACATTAGCTTTTACCAGGAAAAAGAAAATAAATGTGAGGGAGAGATTTGATGAGAGAACAAAATTGTGATTGAACACGTAAGACCAGAGTCAAATAATAATAATAATAATAATAATAACAACTGAGCTTAAATATATTGGATCGATGGTTTGATTTTAATGAGTAATAATTAGTGCTAATAAGCTGGATCGTTAAATTTGATATCATGGTTGGTCTACCTGTTGGAAGCGTGAGATGGATCTCACATCGCAAAATGATTTTAGTTTAGAAAATGACTGAAAAATTGGGTCGGATGAGAATGTCAGAGCCTAAACGACAATTTTTTTGACACCCCAATAGTCTCACATCGGTTGAAAAAATATTTATGATTGATGGTATATGGATAAAAAACTATAGTAATAATAACTAAGGTTAATTATTTAGGACCAGTAATTTAGGCTGAATGAGTTATTACGCTAGTAGGAATAATTAGATGAAAATCGAAGCGAAAGTATGTAGAAATACTTTATTCTAAGTTTTTTGTCGGATTGCAAAATTTATAGTTTAACTGAACAAGCACCGTGCTACTTTTTATAAAAATAAACAGAATATTTTGATCTATATATCATATTTTTTCTATTGTGCGTAAAACATACTCTTCGCAATTCCAAGCAGAAACTTATATATTCTACAACAACTGAACTCCGCTATAAAAGTGTAAAAGTGGAAGTGCATATTTATGATCATGTAAATAATAACTAAATTTGTTTTCTCCACTATAAAAGTATAAAAGTGGAAGTGCATATTTATGATCATATAAATAATAACTAAATTTATTTTTTGAGAGATAGATAAGCATGCTACCCGCTTTGTTTATTTTATTTAAAAATAAACTTTGTTAGAAATGTGAATCAACTAATTAATAGGGACAATCAATAATAACCAAATTTATTTGTTTTATTTTTATTGTGAAGATTTAAGAATAGAATTCAAGCCCTTTCATAGGAGAGGATAAGTACCAAATAATTAAGAGTATATATTTATATATATATATATATGGAAAAGGATGAGAATATATTAAGTAATAAATAAAGAAAAATATATATAAAACAATATTATAAAAATGTGGAAATGGTATCCCACCTTTTGATTGTGGATGCTAAGCATTTGACTAAACATTCATGTTTATCATTTTATGCTACTCCAAATGCTCTTTTGCCTCTTTATCATTTTATTAATGCTACATGCATGTATCCTAGAAGGTCCATCAAAAATTTCTTTTTGAGTTTGTATTGTACATAATTAATAATAACCATGGTGTCTGGTTTAGCTTTCGATAACTATTATCACATAAATTTAAAAAGTGAAACGAGAACAATGCTGATTCATGAATAATATCATTGAGTAATTTTTTTCGAGATGCATGAAGCATTATTCTTTAAATTTATGTAAAAATATGTAGAGACCACTCCAAACCATTTTGGCATTACTATATCAGCTTTTATTTTTCAGATTGAGATCCCAATTATAACTTTTAACTTATTGGAATTAATTAATTTTAGTCAAATTATTTGAACATTTTATAAAGTTTATTAGTGAATATTTCATTAAAATTGATAACTTTAATTAGTTTTAGCAAATAAACTAGACCAATTAACGGCTAATGAAATTATTAAATTCGATAAAATTTTAATATTGAATTAAGTATAAAAACTCAAATAAAACAATATAAATTGGTGGGTCTTAATTAAAAAAACAAAATAGTTAAGGGGTCTATTTCAGAAAAGCCATATGAGTGAGGGCTCTCCTTGCAAAATTACCTTAAATTTATCTAGAAAATAAATAAATAGTAGTCAATCTTTGAATGGGGTTTTAACTTTCAAACTAGAAGTAAAATTTTTTAATAAAAGATGAAGAAATCATTGTTGAACTGTTGGCGCTAATCATTAATTTTAAGAGTTCGGACTATTAAAAATATATAATAAATTCACTTAGCTTGTACAGATATAGTAACCACGAGTCTCGATTCTGACTCGATCCAATCAATTTTATTCGATCTCCTGTCATTTCGAATACAACTATATCTTATCTGGCTTTTCGCTGTAGGATAAGATACAGATCCTTTTAAACCAGCAATCACTTATTAAAAAAGAAAATCCTTAACCCTTTGAAAAAAAAATTGGAAAGGACAAAAATTGTATATATACATGCAACATGTGACTAATTGACCAAATAATGGTGTGCTCAACATGTGGGCTTAAAATGGATGCCAGCTAAGATGAAATGTCCAAGAAATGAAAGTACTGCGAAATAACATGCATATATACCTTTCATCTTTTTAGGTTTTGATGTGTATATATGTGTATTGGTAGGGCACCTTGCCCTGTACGGATGAGTTAGGGCGAGCTCGTATATTAAATAAATCGAATACGAGCTGATTCATTAAAATATCAAACTAAAAAATTTAGATCGTATTTGGCTTGATAAGTTAGATTGTCAGTCTTGCTAATGGGTGACAAGTTAAAAAAATTAGAATCTTAATCTAATAATAAAAACTAATAAATTATAAAATTGAATTGGCCTAAAATACAAATAATAGAAATTTTTGTGTGTATGTGTATATATATATATTCGAGCTTTATTGATGCGAACACTAACGAGCTTACCCCACTTCGTATTTGACTGGCTAAAATTTTGTGCCGAAAAATTCAACTTATGTTCGGCTTATTTAGTAAATAAGTGATCAATCGAGCTGAATACGAGTTGGCTTGTGAATAGCGAACTGGTTTGCCAACCCTAATCCAAAGATATTGTAGATAAGGAAATATAGGATTACTTTAGGAGTTCTATACAGTGGAATGTAGGGTTTGCTAATTCTTGAATTTTAGTTTAAAAAAAACTGGTGATTAGACAAGCAATGAAAAGAAAAAAAAAAAGGAGGCTTTTGAATGACAGGGTTGTAGAGATTGAAATCCAAAATGTGTCGTAGGAGTAGCATTCCTCACAAAAATGAGAATAGGGTCAATTTCTTCAATAGCCTCGTGAGGGTTGTACTTTTAACCTTTCAAATTAGGGATAATTGCCTATATACTCCTTATATGTTTAAAAATATTGATTTTTTTTTTTTCTTTCTAAAATACTCCTTATATATATATTCCACCGTTATTGCAAAATACCCCCGCAGTTATCCCCTGTTAAGTTAACTTGAGTTAAACATGAGTTAAATATCTACCACAGTTAAAAAAAAATTAAAACACAAATTTTGTCCTAAACTTAAGGGCAAATAAGAAATGTTGGCGACGGTAGAGGGCTATATTTGAAAAGATCAAAAGTCAAAATACTTTTTGTACCCCTGACTTAAGGACAAATAAAAAAAGTCGGTGATGGTGGAAGGATATATTTGAAAAGGGCAAAATAGTAATTTTATACAAATAATAGAGTTAATTAACAAATTTTAACTCTAAGGTATTTTCAATATTTGAAATAGGTAGGAACGTAAAAATGATATTTTCAATATTAGCCTGGTGGTTGGTATCCGAAACCCAAGTTCGAATCCTAGTTGATTCACATTTCTAGCTAAGTTTATTTCTAAATGAAATAAATGAAGCGGGTAGCGTGCTATCTATCTCTCTCAAAAAAAAAAAAAAAAAAAATCGCCTTCTAAGAGGGATAAATCAGAAAGTAGGAAACTTTTCAGGGGTATATAAGCAATTGCCCCTTCAAATTATATGATATTATTGATGCTCTTACAAATATTAAAATGTTTATAGGGTTTAGACTTTGGGATTGGAGTTTAGAGGAAGATTTGTGATAGATTTTTATATTTAGAGGTATATGGAATGATAGATTTATATGTTTAGAGGAGTGTGAATGCTATTTTAGATTTTGAACGGGTATGTATGATATTTTAAAATTTTAGAGGGCTGTGTTTGAAATTGTTCCTGTAGAGTATAGGGTTTGTTTAGTATTGAGAGTTATCTGTCTATATCTATACATTATTCCTCCTAAATTTGTCACATGACAATATTTCCTTCATTGTTGAGTGTGCGCTCCACTTCAAATCGGCGTAAGTTTTCTACATATTTTTTTTCTTTTTTTGCTTGAATCGAATCAGATTTTTTTTTCTTTGCTTGAACAAAACGGATCATTGTTGAGTGTAGGCTTCTTTAAACCGGCTCAAGTACGTCTTCCGTATGTTTTCTTCTTTTTTGACTTGAGCTGTATATAATTTTTCTCTTTCTTTACCTAAACCAAATTGGATCAATCTGTGACATTGGGTGGAACTAGGCTAACTACTCCATATATTTCTATTCTTGAACCGAATTTTTTTTTTCTTTACTTGAACAGAACCGACCATTGTCAAGTGTGAACTCCACCCTGGACCGGCTCAAGTTTTTCTTCTTTTTACTTAAACGAATTTGGTTTTCCTTTTTCTTTTTGTTCAAACCGAATCGGGTCATACCTCTACATGGGACATAATTGTTTCTCTTCCTTTTCCTCTTTCTTCTGCTATTATCTTCCTTCATCGACAAGATAAATCCCACTGCTCACCATCGCTTCTTTCATTACTGTTTTCTCTTTTTTTGTCGTCGTTTTTTATTTTTTTAATTATCTATCCGTCGTATCGTACGGATTATGCACTTGAGAGTTCATTGGAGAGAGTTGAGACCATAAAGGGTATTTTGGAAAATGAAAGATAAATTTTTAAAATATGTAATATTAGGTAGGACTATTTAAACAATTGCCCTTTTGTTTAAAATAATCAAGAGTGAACTTAGTGTTTTACCCAAAAAACAAAAGATTTTGGAAAATGCATAATATATTGTGAAATTATGTTCTTCGTAAAAGGAACTATTTATTGTATTTAGAAAACTCCTTTTTTTTTCTATTACATTTTTTTTTACATAGTTCCTAAACAAGACTAATAAATTATATAAACAAAATTCTTAGTAGAACAAAGAATTTCCTTGAAAAAGAAACCTCTAGCATCTTTCTCTTTGGTCAAAGTTCGGAGAGAATTCTTTTCCTCTATTTTACACTTTATTAAAGTTTATTATTTCACCACCTTAATTAAATGAACTTAAGTTGGTGAGGCTCTTTAAATAGGAAAAAAGAAAAAGTTGGATAGAGACTAGGAATGTTTATTATATAATTTGAGAGGTAATATCTGTCGGTTTAAAGAGGCCAGTATCTTGTTCTCTGATAGGAGATCAGGTTGGGCTGAGCCACGTTCGAAATGACGAGAGGAGTTATATTCAAAGTGGCATGAGGTTAACTGGATCGAGTCACAATCGAGATCACATGAACGCTGTGTTTGTACGCTTTAAATAAATTGCTTGCATCTTTCTAATAGCTTGAGTTTTTTAAATTAATAGTTAGCGCCAATGATCCGATAGTATCAATATTGATGTTCTCCTTAGAAGATGAAGAAAAATGAAAGATTTAAAAATCACTACAAAGGAATGTATCTTTAAGATGCAAAGAACAATTCTTAATTTTTAAAGATAAAAACATGCATTACTTATATGAACTATGAATCATTTTGAGTTGGCTATACAATTAGCGCAACTATAAATTCATTATAGTAAATAATTAGCTAAAATTTTAAAATCAAAGTGTCGTTTACTAACTCAAATCAAATAAATTGAAAGATTGGATAGTAAAATTAAAATTTTGAAAGATTGGATAGCCGTTTTAAAATGGTCCCTAGTTCAGGTAAGTTCTATATGCTTTTACTATTTTAAAATTGGTCACATAGAATTTCGGGAACCTACGATTTGAATTTGGCTCAAGTGAAGGGCACAAAGAAAATAATTTTGGCTCAATATTCACTACTCATCACTCTTTAATTGAAAATTAAGAGTAGTAATTAGTGGCAAGTGGATTTAAATTACAGTTAAAAAGAAAAAGGGAGAGAAAAAGATCAACAATTGAGATTGAGTCTTAGATCTTTGATTTTAAAGAAAAGAATTTAACAACAGTAAAAATTACATGAATAATTATTTTTAGATTCTAGATAAAAAAAAATATTGCTGGTATAAATCTAGCAGTAGAATAGGTAAAAGAGGTCAAAATAATTAATTAATGTGTTATTGCAAAAACAGCTGAAATACTTTGAAACTAATATTATACAACTAATAAATAATATGTTCTGATACTATGTAAAATAATTAATTACTCTAACAATTTAAGCTATCAAAAAATAATATTTTAATTTAGGGATAATTGTCTATATACCTCTCAAAACTTCGAAAATATCTAATTTACNACAAACATATAAGATCTTTTTTAAAACTGAAAGACTAAATAGCGAAAATCTTTTGATTATAATTTTTATGAAAAAAATGCAAAGTTAGGTAAAAGTTACATAGGAATTTAAGACAATTACTTGACAATTGTTATTGACAATAGAAATACTTTAATGATAAAATGGGAAAGTTTATATAGTAAGATGGTAGTGGTTAAAAAAAATCAACGAGAATTCAATCCCCGTGTTTTTCATAAAATTAAAAATTAAAAAAATTTATATGGGAAGATGGTAGTGGTTATAAAGAATAGACAGGAATTCAATTCCCATTTTCTCCGTAAAACTAAAAAAATTGAGACCATCTACAAATCGAGTGCAAATTGGGTTCAATTGAATTGCCCATCATTGACGTACCCATAAAACCTTCTTGCTCCTTTGTATACTCCATTGCCCTTTTAATTTATAACATATTCAACACTTTTGAATAACTACTAGATATGGGTGGGACCGAGATCTTGATAGAATTTGAAACTCACGGCCCTCTTGCTTTTAAAGCTTAGATCGTCAGAAACGGACTAATTTTTATAAGAATTTTCTCAGCATTCGAACCCGATCTTTACCATCGGCTAGCAATCCAATGGTCAATCAATCAGCCGTTGAGTTGTGTTGTACGTGTTTGACAGGTGTATAAAAAATTCCTGCATACGAATCTACAGAGATCGTTTTATGCGTGGATATGCATGAACTTAATTACGGATGATCAAGAAAGGGAAGAGAGAGGTTGACAAGTCCATAAAATTTCCTTGTCATAGCAAGAGATGAGTCAAGGGGTAATGATGTGCATCATTATGCTCGGATTTGGATTTGAATTTGGATTCAGATCCGTACGTAATCATATCAAAGTGGAATTGTGAAGTGATTTTCGAACATAAATTAATAAAAACTGGTATTTATACATTCTATTATAAAATGCACATCTTATTACACCCCATCATCCAAGGCTTTATATATGAACTCCTTTTGAATTTTGGTTTTAAGAAAATAATTGATAAGAGTAGTGAATAAATTTGAACATTTCAAAGCTTTCTATCGATCGTAAGATTCATATCTATATTATCAGTGTGTATGTAATATCTGTCAGACCGTTGGCGCTAACTATTAATCTCAAAAACTCGAGCTATTAGAAATATGTAATCAATTCACTTAAAGTGTAAAAATACAGCGCCCACGGATCTCAATTGTGACTCGGCCCACCCGGCCTCACGCCATTTCGATCATGACTAGGCCTACCCAGCCTCACGCCATTTCGAACACGACTCGGCCCAACATGACCTCCCGCCACAGGGCAGAATACTAGTCAATTTAAGCCAACAATATCCACTTTTATTGTTTGGTTAATTAGTTGTGAATTAAGTTCCATTTGTAACTTCTTTTTTTTTTTTTTTTTCAGAAAATGGTAATGATTTCGTCACGCCCAGGATTACATGTTCCCCGGGCACGCCGACAAATCCGCCATATACAAAGAAATTTTTTCTGTATACGAAGCGACAGCTGTACCTGTAAATCAAACACTACTACGAACAGTAGTAGAGAGCTGCTAGAGAAAACAGAAGCTAAACAAAATGAGTTTCATATACATAGTTCAAATCCAAAATACAGAGCTATTCGTACTGGCGAGTTAAGTCAACTATGTACATAAAATCGAAACAAAACATCTACCTGCAGTAGGGCACCTCTAGCTCAGCACGTCGGGTAGGGCTCTAACTCGCGATGCCCTTGCCTCGATCCTGGTCCGCGGACGGTGCAGCAGCCGGAACCTGTGGCTCTGCAAAATATAGGTAACAACTGGGCGTGAGAACTACTGTAAAAACAAGTAGTCCTCAGTGGGTACCGCCCAAAACAACATCGGTCCACCCACTAAGTCTACAGAAGGGAGCAAGAGTAGTCAGAAAAGTAGGAAATAAACTCTACCGTTATCGATCACTACACTATCATGCTCTAAACTAACCAACTGTAGGAAATGTCAACTCTGACCCAATCAACTTGGGACTGTAAGCATACCCGTCCTCGGGACTGTGAATACACCCGTCCCTGCCCCGTTGCGACTATCAAGCTCTATCCACACTAACTGGTCCGTGGAGAGCAAGTCCAACTGGCATGAGCGACACCAACGCGAAAGCACAAAGCCTGACTCCGGAGTGGCACTCGTGGGCGCTACCCAACCGAATATGCAGCGTATCTCTGTCGAGCTCAAACAGGCTCTGAAAAGCCAAAGTCAAGAAATCGACTCTAACTGGTCTAACAACCAATAAGTAATGTGCCCTCGGCACAATCAGACGCCAAAAAGGCGATACGGGTCCACCGTCAATCTCAACGGCACCCTACAGTCCGGAACAGCCTGAACGACCCTGTAAAATCCCCTCGGCGAACCAGCACGAGTGTAGATACATTCTAAACTACCTGGAGTACTCGTCTCGAAGATACTGCGACAGTACAATATAATAACGGCTCCTAGAGCTAAATCAGGCAGTTTAATCAAGTGACAGATCCAAATCGCAGGTTTTCTCCTAATTCAGTTTCCAAGTTCAACATATATAATCTACTTAATTTATTACCACATGCTTCAAATTCAGATTTGCATTCTATCATGTAATCCATGAATTCGAGCTAGAATAAATTATCAAAATCGAGATCTATACATGTTGACGATTATGAGCTTAGGAGTCAAAACCGATGTAACCCACCTCGCACGCTAATCCCTGGCAGCACGGAACCCCCTCGGCTGCGACACCACCTGTTGGATGGACCAAAAACACCCTAGTCTCGAAATCGAGCGAACTCCAAACTAAAAACACCAAAATTCCTCAATTCAGTCCAAAATCCATAACAGTAGAGAAGAGAGGGATTTCGACCTAGCTAACCTTCACCAAAATTCGCAAGTAAGGGCTTCGTGGATTCCTCTCGAAGTCCCGAATCCAACGAACCAAGTCTCGTCACAATCCGATAATCCTACGTCGCGTACAAGCTGAAATACTAACAGTCAACGGTGGATTTCAGCAAACAACAATTTTCCAAGTTGAAGTAGTAAACACTTGCCCAAAAATCAAGAAAAAACTGAAAAACCCACCTCGACAACGCCGAGCACCTGAATGACAGCAAAAACGGTGAAAATCCCTGCTCGCCCGGCCTCCACGCGCTACCCCGGCGTCAAACACAAGCTCGAACGGCCTCGCGGCGCGACGTCGGCGACAAAACTCCAACCGAGCTCCAAAGCCTTCAACCGGATGAGAGTGAGAGTGAGAGATAGAGAATTGCAGCTAGAAGACCTCTCTCTCTTTCTCTACACGAAGCTATATAGAGGGGAGTGAGGGGTGATACAAACGAGGGAGAGAAAAGACCAAAACACCCTCTCACCTACCCTGGTGTACCGGTACACGGGGTCGCGTACCGGTACAGGAAGCCAACCTGAGAGCAGTACGCGCTCAGCCAGTATAGTATACCGGTACACCTCGCTGGCTGTACCGGTACAGCAAGCAGAAAAATCTGCTATTTTGCAGATTTCTTCGCTAAAACTGCCCTCGCGTCGCACGGAGCCCGTTTTACGTCTATTTGACGCCAACGCGACTCGGACTTGTCCCGACACTCTCCAGAGCTGCCGACAAGCCTCCACAACTGAACACTAGGGATCTCACATCCTCCCCCACTACAAAAGGTTTCGTCCGCGAAACTGAAACGTACCTCTGCTCAGGCATCAAACAAATAGGGATAGGCTTCCCTCATCACCGTCTCAGGCTCCCAAGTCGCCTTCCGCTCATCATGATGGCTCCACTATACTTTCACATACGGGATGACCCGGTTGCGCAATTCTTTCGTCTCACGAGCAAGAATCCGCAACGGTCACTCCTCGTATCTCAGATCCTCGCCAATCCCGAGTGGAGTGAAGTCAATCACGTGAGAGGGGTCAAAAACGTATCTCCTCAGTGCTGAGACGTGGAAAACATCATGGATGCCAGCAATTCGCGGGGGTAGAGCTATCCTATAAGCCACCGGTCCGATACGCTCCAATACCTCGAAAGGGCCAATAAACCGTGGACTAAGCTTTCCACGTACTCCAAAATGGCGTATCCCTCTGGACGGCGAGACTTTGAGAAAAACATGATCTCCAACCTGAAACTCAAAGTCTCGTCTCCTGGTATCGGCGTAGCTCCTCTGTCAGCTCTGTGCTGTCAAAAGGTGTCGTCGAACGACTCTCACTTTCTCCTCAGCCTCAAGTAAAATCTCCGGTCCAAGTGTCCTCCGCTCACCCACATCACTCCAAAACAGGGGGGGTCGACATCTGCGTCCATACAACGCCTGAAACGGAGCCATCTGAATGCTCGTTTGATAGCTGTTGTTGTACGCAAACTCAACCAGTCTCACATGTCGATACCACCCTCCTCCAAAATCCAGGACGCATGCCCTCAGCATGTCCTCTAGAGTCTGTATGGTCCGCTCTGACTGACCATCTGTCTGTGGGTGGAACGCCGTGCTAAAATGCAGCTGTGTACCCAAGGCTGTCTGCAAACTCCTCCAGAAATGTGATACAAACCTCGGGTCTCTGTCTGATATAATCGACACTGGCACGCCGTGCAGCCTAACGATCTCATCTAAGTATAGCTACGCGAGTCTCTCTCTGGACCAGGTAGTCTAAACCGGTAGAAAATGAGCAGACTTGGTCAGTCTGTCTACTATCACCCAAATCGCGTCGTAGCCACCCTGCGCTCTAGGCAATCCAACGACGAAGTCCATCGTGATGAGCTCCCACTTCCACTCGAGCACTGGCAGACTTTGAAGCTTGCCAGCAGGCATCTGATGCTCGGCCTTAACCTGTTGGCAAGTCAAACACTGAGCCACATATCTGCCAATGTCCCTCTTCATTCCAGGCCACCAGAACCGTGCCTTAAGATCCTTATACATCTTGGTTCCCCCAGGGTGAACTGTATAAGGAGAACAATGAGCCTCTCTCAGAATATCCGCTCGAATCTCAGGATCCACAGGCACACACAGTCGGTCCCTGTACCTAAGTACTCCTGCACTGTCTAAAGCAAATCCCTCAACCTGCCCCCTGTCTAGTTGCTCTCTAATCCTCAACAAATACGGATCTCCACTCTGTTTCTCGCGGATCCTATCCAACAGAGTGGGCTGCAACACAAGAGATATCAGCCTCGCCGTAGACCCAGGGGGTACTATCTCGAGTCCCAGCCGCTGTAGCTCCTCGAGTAAGGGCCTCTGTTCAGTAATCCTCAAACTCAGGCTCTGCACTGACTTCCTACTCAACGCATCTGCCACCACATTCGCCCTGCCGGGATGATACTGAATACTAATATCATAGTCCTTCAGTAACTCCAACCACCGGCGTTGCCTCAGGTTCAGCTATCTCTGTGTGAACAGATACTTGAGACTTTTATGATCGGTGAAGACCTCGCAGTGCTCGCCGTACAAGTAATGCCGCCAAAGCTTCAAAGCAAAAACCACTGCGGCAAGCTCCAAGTCATGCGTAAGGTAATTCTTCTCATAATCCTTTAATTGCCGTGAAGCATAAGCAATCACACTACCATGCTGCATCAGCACGCAACCAAGTCCACTGTGCGATGCATCACTGTAGATCACAAATCCTTCGCCCATAACAGGAAGGGCAAGGATAGGAACCGACGTCAACCTCAGTCTCAACTCGTCAAAGCTCCTCTGACAGTCTCGCTCCAGACAAAACGAATCCCCTTCCGAGTCAAGCGTGTAAGGGGTGTGGAAAGCTTCGCAAAGCCTTCCACGAACCGACGGTAATATCATGCCAGTCCCAGGAAGCTCCGTACTTCAGTAACCGTCGTCGGTTTAGGCCAATCTCGAATTGCCTCAATCTTCTTCGAGTCCACTGCTACGCCCTCGGCTGAAATCACGTGGCCCAAGAAAGCAACCTCCCGTAGCCAGAAATCGCACTTCTTCAACTTGGCATACAGTTTCTTCTCTCGCAGAAGCTGTAGCACAATCCTCAAGTGCTCCTCATGCTCAGTATCACTCCGGGAGTATATCAAGATATCGTCTATGAAGACTACCACAAATCTATCCAAGAACGGCTTGAACACTCTGTTCATCAAATCCATAAATGCGGCAGGGGCATTCGTCAATCCAAAAGGCATCACCGTGAACTCATAATGCCCGTACCGAGTCCGAAAAGCCGTCTTAGGAACATCCTCGGCCCTCACCCTCAGCTGGTGGTAACCTGACTGGAGATCAATCTTCGAGAAAACATAAGATCCCTGCAGCTGATCAAACAAATTATCAATGCGCGGCAAGGGATACTTATTCTTGATGGTCACTTTATTTAGCTCCCGGTAATCCACACAAAACCTGAGCGAACCATCCTTCTTTTTTACAAACAACACCGGCGCTCCCCAAGGGGACACACTGGGTCTCACAAACCCTCTATCCATCAAATCCTGAAGCTGTGTCTTTAGCTCTCTCAGCTCTGCCGGCGCCATCCGATAAGGTACCTTTGAGATTGGTGCAGTTCTAGGAACTACATCAATCACAAACTCAATCTCCCTCTCCGGCGGCAACGTCGTCAACTCAGGGGGAAACACATCCGGAAACTCGCGGACTACTGGAATGTCCTCAAGTCCCGGCGCCACCGTAGTTACCTCCACAACTGTCGCTAAGAAAGCAATACACCCGCTACTCAGTATCTGTCGAGCCCTCGCCGAAGAGATCCAGGTGGCAAACAACGTACTCCTGCAGTCTCTGAAAGTGAACTCCTCCTGGCCTGGCTCGTGGAACGTCACCGTCCTCGCTTCACAATCAATCGTAGCATAGTACCGCGCTAGCCAATCCATACCGAGCACAACGTCGAAGTCCTGCAGCTGCCCTAGCACCAACAGGTCTGCGGGCATAACCCATGAATCCAACTGCACTGGACATGACCAACAACACTCTGCAACCTGTAAAACATGGTCCGGGATCTGCACCTCTCGTGCCTGTGACAATGCCCCTAACTCTAGACCATGCAACAATGCAAATGCTCGGCTAACAAAAGAATGCGAGGCTCCAGTATCAAAAAGAGTACGAGTACGAATGCCGGAAATCAAAGTGATACCTGCCACCACTCGGTCGGCTGCCGTAGAGTCCTCCACCTGTGCTGCATAGACTCTGCCACTCGGAGCCTGCTGTCGCCGCTCACCCTGTCGCCGCATGGATGATCTATCCTCCTGGCGGTAACTCGGCGCTGCTTTGTAAGTCTGCTGAGGTGCTGGTGGAGCTGAAGCTGACGATGGTGCTGGAGATGCTGCTCGAGGACAAGCTGCCCTCATGTGTCCCGACTGACCACACCCGTAGCACCGGCCCTCCCTCTGCTCACACTGTTTGGGCCAGTGTGGTCCTCCGCAGATCACACACTGCGGCGTCCTCTCTGGCTGTCCCCTCTGACGAGAGTCCCTGGATCGCTGACGCCCTGAGAACCCACAACCCTGTGAACGCGATCGTGGAGGCCTCGGCGGACGCCTGCTACTCGACTGACCTCCGTCGTCTGGAGCTGGGCGCTTCCTGTCCTGACTCTGTCTCGGCCCCTGAGCCCTCTCCCGCAGCGACACCTCTCCTCTCTCCTCCCATAATGCCTGCTCAATGGACGCATCCAAAGTCCTCGACCTCTACGCCCTAACGAACCTGAAAAGGTCGGGTCTCAAACCCTGCTCAAACAAGTAGACCCTATGTGCCTCGTCTCTGGCCACGAACGGAACACAGTTCAGGAGCCTAGTAAACTCCCGAACATACTCCTGAACTGTCCGCTCACCCTGCTGGATCCTCTTCAAGTCCTCCTCGATCTTCTGTTTCATGCTGTTGGGGAAATACATCCCATACAGCATTCCACAGAACTCATCCCATCTCAACTGTGTCGCCACCAGTCCCTGGTCTCGCCTCGCTCTCCGCCACCAATCATGTGCATCACCTGACAGACAGTGTACTCCAAAGGTACGTACTCCCACTCTGGAACGAACAGATCCTCGAATAATTTCTCCATCGCACTGACCCATCCCTCAACAATCCAGGCCTCAGTGCCTCTGCCTATCGAAGATCGGTGGGTCAAATCGACGAAACGAGCCAATTCTCCGTCCACCGCTCTGCTCGGCCCAGTCAACGGTACTGGCCCCCTAGCCGGCGCAACTGCGCTACTGAACTGCTGCTGACGGAGGAATGCTGCAGGCTGGTACGGTCACTGAGTAGTCCAGTGGTGGACACATCCATGCCTGGATACACTCGATGCTGAACTCGGTGATGAGATATCTACTTCAGACAAACCTCTGCAATTTCCTGCTGCCCAGTCGTCACCTATCAGATCCAGGGCAGCCAGCCTTGCACTCAGATCCGGGGGTGCGCTAGCCTCAAGGTCCGTGCACTACGGCTCCACACACGGCACTCGCCCCGGTCCTGCAACGTCTGTCCCCTGCTCAGCAGAGTACTCAGTCCTGCCCATCTGTCAGGTCGTTCTCAGGGATCCCGTATGATCCTCGCTCCCGCCCAACTGGCACGCTCTCGCAACGACGGTCCGACCTCGTGGCGACGATACATACGCTGCAAGAACAAATCGGGTTCCAGATACAACCAATCACTCTCTGACTCAATCAACAAAGTCGGAAGGCGCGTCCCTGGTATTCCTCCAAATTAATGTCGCTGCAAGCCCATATAATTCCTCCAGGCCAAACAGGAATCCTTCGGTCCTCCCTCCACTCTAGGAGAGTTAGAAACAGCTAATCATTGACTTTCACAACAATTACGCTCTAAACGCCGTGCTTGCTTTCCTAAGGTTTGCCAAACTTAGATTTCCTGGTCCCAACGACCTATACAAACTCTGATACCACATTAATCCTGTCACGCCCGATACACGTTCCTCCGGGCACGCCGAAAATCGCCGTACCTATACAAAGAAATTTTCGATCACTGAAGCGACAGCTGTACCTGTAAATCAAACACTATCGAACAGTATAGAGAGCTGTTAGAGAAAACAGAATCTAAAACAAACAGAGTTTCATATACATAGTTTCAATCCAAAAAATACAAGCTACTCGCAACTGGCGAGTTAGTCCAACTATGTACATAAACGTCGAAACAAAACATCTACCTGCAATAGCACCTCTAGCTCAGCATCTCGGGTAGTGGCTCTAACTACTCGCGTGCCTTTGCCCGATCCTGGTCCGCGGACGTGCAGCAGCCGGAACCTGTGGCTCTGCAAAAATAGTAAAACTGGGCCCGTGGAGAACTAACTGTAAAAACAAGTAGTCCCTCAGTGGCACCGTCCGCCCAATGACACATCGGTCCACCCACTAAGTCTAGCAAGAAGGCAAGAGTATTCAGTAAACAGCGAAATAAACTCTACCGCTATCCGATCACTATCACTATCATGCTCTACACTAACCAACGGTAGGAATATCAATCTGACCCAATCAACTCGGACCTGTAAGCATACCCGGTCCCCGGGACTGTGTAATACACCGTCCTGCCCGTTCGACTATCAAGCTCTATCCACACTAACTGGTCCGTGAGAGCAAGTCCAACTGGCATGAGCGACACCAACGCGAACAGCACAAAGCCGACTCCGGAGTGGCACTACGTGGCTGCCTATCCAATCCGAATATGCACGTATCTCTTCGAGCATCAACAGGCCCTGAAAAGCCAAGTCAAACCAATGACTCTAACTGGTCTAACTCGACAACCATAAGAAGTAATGTGCCTCGCACAACCAGAACGCTCAAAGAAGGATTACGGATCCACGTCAATGCTCAACGGCACCTGACAGTCCGAACAGCCGAACGACCTGTTAAAATCCACCCTCGCGAAACCAGCACGAGTGAAATACATTCTAAACTACCTGGAGTACTCTTCTCGAAGATACGGACAGTACATATAATAGACGGCTCCTAGAGCTAAATCAGCAGTTTAAATCAAGTGACAGATCCAAATCCAGGTTTTCCTCCTAATCAGTTTCCAAGTTCAACATATAATCTACTTAATTTTTACCACATGCTTCAAATTCAGATTTGCATTCATCATGTAATCCGATATTCGAGCTAGAATAAATTATCAAAATCGACGATCTATGAGACATGTTGACATTATGAGCCTTAGTGAGTCCAAAACACCCAGGGATCTCACGATTTTGCTTGACCA
>NW_017891029.1:0-27065 GCF_001540865.1 Ananas comosus
CTCGTGGTAATCAACGCAGAGTCGGAGTGTACCGTCCTTCTTCTTTACAAACAGCACCGGAGCTCCCCACGGGGATACGCTCGGCCGCACGAAGCCTTTATCGAGCAAATCTTGCAATTGAGCTTTCAACTCTTTTAACTCCACCGGTGCCATTCTGTACGGAGCCTTCGAAATTGGCGCCGCCCCGGGAATCAAGTCAATGACAAACTCGACTTCCCGATCCGGGGGTAATCCCGGTAACTTCGCTGGGAATACATCTGGGTACTCACGCACAACTCGAATACTCTCCAGTTCCGGGTACTCCTGTCGAGGGTCTAAGATGGTCGCCAAGTAGGCCTTACAACCACCCTTGATCATCCTTTTCGCCCTCACCGTCGATATAGTGGCTGCGAAGCGCTTGCCTTTACACGCCCGATAGACAAACTCCTCCTGGTTGGGTTCACAGAACGTGATCACCCTTCTTTCACAATCTATAACCGCGTAGTACTTGGAGAGCCAATTGATTCCCAAGATTACCTCGAATCCCAACATTTCTTTCAACACTAAAAGGTCGATCGGCATAATCTAATCACCTATTTGCACTGGGCAGTCCAAACACTCATCGTAGACGTCGATCGAGTGCTCGGGAGTGTTCACCGACCAATACTCCTCATTATGAGTGATCTCTATATTGTGAGCTTGTGCAAATGATGCTAATATGAATGAATGAGATGCACCCGTATCAAATATAGCTCTAGCTCTAGTGCCTCTGATCAGAATAATACCTGCCACCACGTCGTCGGGAACTATGATCGGTTGCTCCTCCACCTGAGTGGCAAAAACACGCCCACTAGGTGCTCGAGAAGCCTCCGGCTGACGAGGCGCCGACGATCGTCCAGCAGATGTTGTGGGTGGGAGTCCTGCCAGCTGTCGCTGTGTGTACTGAACTGAAGCTGATGACGGGGCTGGGGATGCGCCGCCCGGGCACTCTCGGCTCATGTGCCCCAGTTGGCCACATCGGTAACACCGCTCCTCCCGCTGTGGGCAAATGGTGGCTCTATACTCTCCACTGCATATCACGCATGGGTAGGTAATCTGGCCCTGCGTCTGACTCCTACCTCCCCGCCATTGTGATCGTTGTGGTCGCGGGGGTCGCTTAGAACTCGATTGCCCCGCCGACCCACCAGCAGGTCGCTTCTTAGTCTTATCCCTTTCCTTATCCTTCTCAAATGCCTCGCGCTCGTCCCGTGCAATGGCATTTCCGCGCTCCACCCAAAGCGCGCGGTCAAGAACCTCCTCATAGGTCTTCAAGCGGAATGCATGAATGACCTTGAAAATCTCGGGTCGCAACCCGCGCTCAAATACCTCCGCTCGGTCCCTATCACCATGGACCAAGTCCGGCACACAGTTGATCATGTGCGTGAACTCCCTCTCGTACTCCCGTACCGTTCGACTTCCTTGCCTTAGCTTCCGAAAATCCTCCTTGATTTTCCTTTTGTCGCTCTCGGGGAAATACTCCATGAGCAGCATCTCCCGAAACGCCTCCCAAGGGATATAGGCGTGTCCTAGCGAGCGACTTTTCCTCGCTTGATTCCACCACAGTCGAGCCGACCCATCAAAACAATGAGCCGCCAAATAAACTTTATCCTTCTCGAGGGTGTAGATATCCTCAAATAAGGCCTCCATCGCGGCGAGCCAACTCTCCGTCGTCCACGGATCCTTCACGTCACCGTTGAAGGTTGGAGGGTTGAACCGCTTAAATGCCGTCAGCGCCGCTAACGTGCGCTCCTGCTCGGCCTCAAGCACATCGGAAATGGGGGCCGATGAACCCGATGCCGCCGGAGGAACAGCCATCACGGGCGCTGCCGCCATTGCCGGAGGTGGCGCTACAGGAGCGGCCGGTGCAGGCGGATCCCTCGGCACAGATGCCGCCGCTGCCTGTTGCGCCATCATCTCATGGAGCTGCCCGATCTGCTCCCCTTGAAGCCGCATAGCCCCGGCCAAAGCCGCTACTTGGGCTCGCGCTCCGCACGCCGTCGACCCGATTGCTCGGGCTCTCCGGGTCCGCGGTGTACCTTGTAATCTCCTTGTGGTGCATGCGTCCTGATAAGAACACAAACAACATTAGTGCTCGATGCAGTGCTTATACGTGTACCTAACTACCATTAAGCGAAAGCAAACGCCTAATTTTCCTACTTCGGTGGTTGTGTGGTCGGCGCCCACAAAGTCCCTTAGTTAGGACAACACTAATTCCTTATAATCATCTTACGTCCTTTAGAGAAGTGTTTATAGTTAACCAAATCACTCGCTTTCGATAACCCAAGTCACGTCAAGTTTTCTAAGTCCTTAGGTCTCCAACTATGGTTTCCTAGGTATTCTAGACTTTTGCTTTCACTTTCTCTGTACCATTATATCTCACGCCCCAATCCCGCAATTTGTCGGGTTCGGGTCACGTCAAGACCCGAGCGGACAGAGCGTCCCTGTCGCCAAGGCTCTAACATACATATAAGTAGGCAATTAACAAGGAATTGCAAATATAGACAGGTTGCACGATGGCAAGAACAACGGAAGCGAAAGCTTCTAAGCTAATATAGATTAACGTGATATTTGATTTATTTAACAATTCTAAGTAAAACAAGCTATGTAAAACTATTTACAGGGTCCAGTCAAACCTCATTTTTTACATTTAGTCATCCACCAAATACTGATTTGTTTTCATTTAATACCTAAAATCAACAAATAAAGTTGATACAGTTATACAAAGGGAATGACTACAAACGGATAAAGTCCCCGGGGGGATGGCGCTACTACGGCGCCAAACCTTGCCTCGGTCCTCCGCCGCCCTCGTGCTAGGACCTGTGGGTTAGTGGTGGAGAACTACAACGAAGTTCCAGTGGCTCGGTCATCGACCTCGCCGCTTACCCTTCGGTCTAATCGGCACAAGTATTTCAAGTAAGAAAAAGTAACATTATAATGCAATAATCTATGCTGCAGAAAGAACAATAGTATACATTTCATATGCGAAATGGAAATGCATGCATGTCCAATATAATCAAATTTGTTCTTACCCAATCTTACCGGTTAACTCTGGTTAACACAATAAACACAACCAAAATCCCTTAATAACGGGGGACTCGAACCTCCCTAGGGACCGTCAACTGGTGGGACTTTACCACGCCCAGTGGTGACCAACTCCGGAGCGCACCGCCCGAGGGGGAGCGACCTCCCTCAAGCCACGACGATAGGTGAGTATCGATCTAATCCTCAACTTGAGGACTCATAGCCATTAGTCACAATGCCAATATCACAATAGGATTCTACCTATTTATTCTTGCCACTCTCCAGGCTTTATCTTCGACCATAACATCACGGGTCAAACTATATTCAACGGTCATCTCTCAATGCAATTCTTGTTTCTATGTCCATGACACCCTTGTTTACTAATTGTCCAAGTCCATTCTTACATTCACACAACTTGAGGGTCCAATCACACATGTCCATTTTTGGTTGTATCATTCTCTAGGTTCATTTACGTTAGAAGCATACAAATGAAGCCACACCAAGTTCCATATGTAGTTACCCTACTATGCATGAATGGATATATGTAAATGCTCAAGAATAGGAAAAATAGATATAGAGGGGAATCCAACGATTCCGGCGTGCACCCCCCACCTCTATGAGTCGTGTGGGTGTAGAATATTAAGGCCCCCGCACTATACGAAAGCCGATTCCGCGCCCTATAATCAAATAGTGCCATATTAGGCCTTTTTATACATGAACTATACTCTAACATTTTCGAAATATTAAACGAAGTTGTCCGACGTGTTTTGGGCACCCCCAATTGGGTTTCTACAGGGTCAATTTGTCCCCGAAAAATCCTAGGGCAAAAACCCCAAATTCAAGCCCTAGTGTTGCCATTTAGGGTTTCCCCATGAATCGATCCCAACCCTAAGCAAAGAATAGCTTAGGATCATCTAAGAAGCATCCTAGTAAGGCTTCTAGACCTTTGGTACCAACCCTAGGGCTCCAAACATCATCTCCAAGGATTCACCATGAGAGCACCTTGAGATCTCATGGGTTTCATGGTGTTCATGGCTCAAAAGAGCTTCTAAAACCTCTAAGGAGTACAAAGCTCCAAATCTCTTAACCAAAATCCAAACCCTAGAGGAAAACCTTACAAAACTTACCTCTAGTCCAAGCCTCACCAAGATTCTCCTTGTTGGAGAGCTCCTAGAACCTCCAAAGCCTCCAAATCCACCTTCTCCTCCAAGCTCTTCTTCTTCTTCTCCAAGTTCTAGAGGAGTTCTAGAGAGAGAAAGAGAGAAAATGAGAGAGGAGGGGAGAAATGGCTGTGGGAGAGAGGGGTTGGGCCATATATAGTGTTGTAACAATTGCACATAAGCCCCTCCACTTGTTTCCCATCAATCTGCCCAGACTGGGCAATTTTCGCCTTCGGGGACCGGTCTCCCCGACCAGGGACCGGTTCCCGAACGGGGGTTTTCCAGGACTTAGCCAAATTTTCGAGTTTTTCGGCTGTTGCGCAGTGAGGGACCGGTCTGCCCGTCAGGGACCGGTCTCCCGAGGACCGGTCTCACCACCAGGGACCGGATGCCTCAGGATTTCCTGGCAGGCTACGCGTACGGGGACCGGTCTCTCCTTCAGGGACCGGTCCCCGAGAGCACAAAATCTGGGACTTAGCCAGATTTTCAAATTTGCTCTCCGGGTCCCCTTTTTGCTCCATTTATGAACTCCAATGCACTTAGGGTCCACTGTAACTCGTTCAATTCCGCGTTCCGCTCGTTTTGACGGAACTCGGCACGATTTACGAGGTATGTGGTTTGTTACAATAGCCTTGGCCCCTTTTGGCAAATTGACTAGCTGCCAAGTGTGGTTCTGCAACAGAGAGCTCATTTCATCATCTATGGCTTCTGCCCACAGTAGGGATTCCCTAGATCTCATTGCTTCTTGATAAGAAAATGGATCATCCTCGAGATGGTAAGTAACAAAATTCTCACCAAAACTTTTGGGAACTCTCTCTCTTATAGATATTCTAACTGGAACTGATTCAATAGCCAATTGTGTGGGATTAGTGTCAGAAGGGCCTGCTTCAGATTCTACAGGAGATTCTGAAATCATATCTGTAGATCCAAAAACATTCAAGCCATGATCTCTGAGAAACTTATTCTCAAAGAATTCTGCATCTCTAGATTCTATCACTGTGTTAGTAGATAGATCTAAAAACCTATCTGCAGCACTATCTTCTGCACTGCCTAGATATACACAGGTAATGGTTCTAGGTCCCACCTTAGGCCTCTTTGGATCTTGTATTCTTACATAAGCAATACAGCCCCAGGTCTTAAGAGTATCATATCTACAAGGATGCTTATGCCATATCTCATAAGGTGTCATAGACAACTTAGAGTGTGGCAACCTGTTCAGGATGTGATTAGCAGTCAGAACTGCTTCTCCCCAATAGGAGGAAGGCATGCCAGCTGTAAGTAACATAGAATTTAACATTTCAGTTAACGTTCTATTCTTACGCTCAGCAACACCATTTGATTGGGGTGAGTAAGGAGCAGTGGTTTCAAGTATTATGCCCTCTGAAGCACAAAATTCCTTGAACCCTGTCATTGTATATTCTCCTCCTCTATCACTCCTAAACCTCTTAATTTTCATGTTGAGTTGATTTTCTACTCTAGATTTGAAAATTTTAAACTTTTCAAAAGCCTCATCTTTCGATTTCAACAAATAGACATGACAATATCTAGAAAAATCGTCTATGAATGTTATCAAATACTTTCGACCACCTCTAGTGACGTAATTTCTAAAATCACAAAGATCAGAATGTATTAGCTCAAGAAGTTGTGTGCTTTTAGAAACCATCTTAAAAGGTTTTCTAGTGATCTTAGCTTGTGCACACACTTCACATTTGTCAAATCGAATAGAAGTATCCAATGGAATGTTGTGAGTTTTAGCTAGATGTTGCATTTTCCTGTAGTTCACATGTCCAAGTCTATTGTGCAACAACTTTGGATCAATCAGAATAGAACTCACATGGTTTATGCTATCAGTATCTAAACTCAACCTATACATACCATTAACCATGAATGCACAACCAAAATAACATGAGTTAACTGATAAGGTTACTCTACCATTCATAGTTGAAAAGGACATACCAGCTTTATCAAGTAAGCTCATAGATATCAAATTCTTTTTAAGTAAAGGTACTACTCTAACATGTTTCAGAGTTAGTAATTTACCTGAAGAAAGCACCAAATTTGCAGTTCCAGTATGAGTCACTTCTGCCTCACCACCATTGCAATTTTCCACGGTGTCTTTCACTTCTGTGACCTCTGTGAGTAGGTTCTTGTCATTTGCAGCATGACAAGTAGCGCCACTATCCAACCACCACTCAGTAGAAATACTAGCCTTTCCAATTTTCATCATTCCAATGAAAGCTTGAGGCTCAGATTCACTAGTTAGCATATTAGCCTCACTTTGTGGTGTGTTATTCTTTGGCTTCTTTGGTAGTCTACACTCTGCTGCCCAGTGACCCCATTTTCCACAGTTATGGCACTTTCCTTTCTTTTTCTTTTTGGAGATAGTCTTTTTGACCTCTAGCTGTGAAGAAGATTCACCTTTTGGTGACTTGGATCTTTTCTGAGGTTTATTGAAGTGTGAAACTAAGTTGGCAACTGACTTTTGTTGTCCTACTTGTTCTAAATTCTTTCTAGTACTGTTTTGATCCTCAATGTGAATATACCTCTTTAATTCATCCAGTCCCATCTGTTCTTTCAATCTGTGCATTTCAGTCTTGAAAGAATTCCATTCAGCAGGTAACTTACTCAATACAAGACCAACAAAGAGATTATCAGACATATCAGATTTATCATCTTTCAGCTTGTTCCTCATGTTCTCAAGTTCAATTAATTGAGAGGTGATACTTGAATTCATATTGAACTTAAAGTCAAAAAATTTCTCCGCTAGAAGAGTTTTAGAAAGCCCCTCTTGTTTTTGGAACTGAGCGTTCAAGTGATCCCATATCTCTTTCGCTGTCTTATACTCACTATAAGTCATAGCTAGACGAGGATTTAAAGAGTTCAACAAGTAATCTCTACAGAAATCTTCATCCTTGTTCCATTGATATTCATCCACATTTTCAATGGTAGATGCAAAATCACTCAGAACAGTGTAGAATATTTCACGTTCTTTCATGCCAAATTGAACATGTAATTTCCAACCATGAAATTCAGTAACATCAAATGATTGCAATTTTATAATATCAAAAGAACTACGCTTTGCCATTTAATCAGAGCAAAGTGTTAGAAAGAGTGCACCTTGTAGTCCGCAGATCTCGCAAAGTTGAATAAAGCCCCTGATCTGAATCAAAGTGCTTTGTAGAGGTGGAATTTGCCAAAAACAAACCCAAAATTGGATCCGTAGCGCCCAAAAACCTTAAGATGAACTGCCCTCGTCGCCGGAAACTGCTGAAAACTTCCGATGGCCGTAACTTCGTCGTCCGACCTCCGTTCGAGACGAGTAACCACTCAAAACGTTCGTATCGACGAGTAGAACAGAACCCAAGTGGTTTCACCCTCTGAAATTGGCTGTAATTTCTGGATTTTTGAATCAAAGAATTCCGCCGCCTGACTTTCAAACTCAGATCCCGGCCAATCCGATCGTCGAAATCGAAAATAAATTATACCGGTGAATTCGTCTTGACGAGATCTTCGAATCGATACCTTACTCGCTCAAATCCGATATAGGATCGTAATACTTTAAGATTGTTGGAGGTTAGGGTTTTTAGGTGCTTAAAGTATTACACCAAGAGACGTCAAGTTTGGAACGCTCAACAGTGTTACCTCCAGCATAGGAAACCCTAGAATTTTTAAATAAGCTATTGGGCTCCAGAGATATGGGCCTAATTACGCTTTCACTTATTGGGCTTGTATGTGAACATATTATTTGGATTATATTATAACAAAATATCCAATAATAATAATATATCCAACAAAGTATACACAAAATAATCTAAACAGAGATGATGTACACATGCTACACCAGTTATTGGTTCATATGACAGCAGAAAATAACTATAATTTTTTTTTGATTAAACAGGGATAGAAAATAACTATAATTAAAACCGGAAACATACAATTTTATTGACCGATAAAACATTGATTATATCTCGAGATATCCAACATAAAATAGAAAGAAGACTAACCAACCATTAAGCCAAATGATTCTAAAGTCCAACAGATATAACTAGAATACTAGAGTAGTAGAAACTAAGTAACCAGGTAGCTACGACCCTAGTCGATGCTAGCTAAACAGGCTTTATCTACGCACGAGCCTCACGCCATGTCTCGCATTTCACAACCCAAGCCACTCGTAAAAGTAGGGTGTCACTAGAAACACAAAATATTTTTCAGTGGGTACAACGAGCTGATGAAAGCAAGCCGCACCTATTGATCAACAAAAATAAGGTATTGTACATAGTGTACTGGACCTTAGCAAATAAGCAAGATTAAATTGTAGTATAAATTATTATTCAGCACGTTGTAGAGTGCTAGGTTGAGTTGGAACCGTTTGGCGTGAAATAGATGCGAAAACAGATCACTTGGAAAGTGAAAATCAACTCAACCTATGATTTTAGTGCATTTTCGAACACTCGGAAATGGATTCAATGCCCGAAAATGGTCGATCGGGTGATGTTAGTTAGGAGCTCAATTGTTGACACCTGGATGCTACAAAGGTGGACTTGAATGGGCTTCAGAGCTCTGTGAGGGCGCCTGATTTTATTATAGCAATCTGAAAGTGGGTGGGTGTAGTTGATGTGATCGAGGTGCTAAAGAGGACTTAGTGAGCTGACTTACTGGTGCAGGTTGATCGCCCAAAAGTGTGCGAGCGCAGCTATGGTGAGTTCGGGTGTGTGAGTTCAATGAAGGGTGCTCGAAAGTGGTCTGTAATGAGGTTTCAAACACACGAAAGATGGTTTCGGGCGCCCGAGACCCGACATGAGATGAGTTTATTTGATCTTCTAAGGGATGATTCTTCTTTCTCTCTTCTTTATTTTGATTTTCTTCCACTTCTTGGTAGAGAGAGAGGGGAGGAGAGAGAGTAATCCTTCGAGGAGTTAGCTGAGGAAGAGGAGGAAGTGCGACCGGGTCTCCTTCCGATTGATATTTTAGGTTGGTTTTGAGTTTTTTCTTTGATTGATTGGGATTTCTGTGAAGATGATTTTGTAGTAGATTCCAGTATGTTGTATTTTAGGAGTAGATTATGTGAGAGATTTTGCTAGATTTTGGGATTGCATGCTTCTTCTTTTTCCTTAGAATAGCATATCCAGTTAGGTTCCATGTCACTGAGAATCGTGATGTAGTGTTTCAAACCTCGATAGCTAGGTATGGTCGTAGTGTGGATAGCTGGTCATCACATTTGTAAAGTGCCGAATGGGATTGGAGCAGTTTTGGTGCAAAATGGATGCACATACAGACTCAGAATAAAAAATCCTATGGAAACAAAATTTTCCAGGAGTTTTGGATGTCCAGAGAGGGGGGTTTGGGGCGCCCGAAAGTGGCAGGAAGACATTGATGCCATTTTTGATCTTAGTATTGGATGCTCAAAAACACTATAGCAACCTAAAAGAGAGTTGGTGATCATCTGATTACTGCATCGACATGTGCACAGTGATTCATCGGAGTTCGAGCACAAGGTTTTGATGCCTGATGGAGACTGGGCGTAATAATGTAGATCCGGGCTTCTGTCTAGGTGCCTGAAGTAGAATATGGACGGAGTTACTGTCACACCCTGGGTATAGCAGAAAGCTGAGCACGCCAATAGATCTACTGCATACATGGGAAATTTCATATACACGAAGAGTCAAGAACCTTTAAGAGCAGTTCTAAAGGCTACAACTGGCAGATATTAAAGTTGGAATAAAAGTAATAACATATATAGAGCCATACTGAATATACTTCATATCTGGAAAGACAACCATATCTCTCAGATAATTGAAAACAAAATACAACCCAGCTGACTTAGCCAGACCAATATGTACAGTATGCTATCTCACAAATAGCTAGCCTCTCTTCTGTATACTAACAGTCTCCGCCCCTCAGCCTGCTCCTAAATTAATCTTACACTCCCGATAGTTCCTACTCACCAACAGGGGTGCAGAGCATGTAAAAACTAATGCCAATGATGAAATGAATCAACGGGATTAACGAGACTATATAGTGTAGGTTTAACATGAATATAGTCTAGTTTTCAACACACTAGCATCTCCTACATGCTGGTTTAAATAGGAAAATAATAGGAATTGGGTACATCACATGAACATCTAAGAATTCTCACTATTAATTTCAGATTTAAGGAGTTACCATAAAGCATGCAGTAACTAACTAAACAAAATGGGTAATTCATCATTTTCGATAAATTAAACCCACCTCGATTTGTAATTCCAATGATGGAAAGAAATGAAACTCTAAGGGCGCCTCCTCACTGCTCTAAACTAGAAGAAAACTCCAACAAAAGCCACCAAAACCAGCAATACGCACTAAATTAGAATAAAAAAATCTAACAAAAATACAATTCAGTTCCAAATTCTAGTTTAAATCCCAAATTCACTTAACCCGACATCAAAACCAGCTCTGATAAGGCTTAACATGTGTTTTCCTCCTCTCCTCAGTCCCGTGGACAAGCCAAATTTGTAGCCAAGAGCTTCAATGCATTAAGAGAGTCGAGCTCCTACTATTGCTGCTGCTGTGGCAACTACTGGTGGCCCTCTAACCAGCAGGGAAGCATAAGAAGGAGAAGAAGGAAAGGGGAAGAAATGGCTAAGTCGCTGGTGTTAAGAGTGTGAAAAGGAGTATTAGAAGGCCCTTTGATCAATCTATAGTGGAAGGACAATTTACAAATAAACCCTTAAGAAAAGAGCTTTTAACTTATTGCTACCAAAATGAGCCATTTTGGGTGCCCAAATTGATCTTCCGGGCGTCCAAATCCTTTGTGCACCATCGGAATCTACTTGTGGGTGTCTGAAGGGAGGGTCTAAACACAATGCACCTCATCCTAATTGTTACCAGGCACCCGAACCATGGGTTCGAATCTGTGATGAGTCATTATACATATGACGATCCAATGGTCAAATCTCACCAACTCAAAATCGGGCTACTATAGTAGGAATGGGCATCCGGGGAAGTAGGGTCCGAAACCATATCAAACTGCTGCATTGTTTTCGAGTACCCTATATATTTTCCAGGTGCCCGAAAGTGCCAGGAACTTCAATTCCAACAGTTTCAATGTTCTGAGTCCATTTTCGCATCTATTTCGCACTAAAATGTTCTTGCTTGGCCTGACACTCTACATATGTGTTAATTAGGTACCTGCATTATACTCAGACCTAGTACTAAGCTCTAGAACACTACAGTTACGATGGTTTTGGATGCCCGAAAGTTCAGTTCGGGTGCCTGAAAACTCATATTTGAGCTGGAAGTGCATAAATTTCATTTTTAGAGGGCTTGGTTGCAATTATACGTTATCTATAAATACTTCATGGGAGCTTTATCTTCATTCTTTTCTCACTCCATCCCCTTCGAGACTCCTTTATCTAGTTGTGAGACTTTAGATAGTTCTATATATAAGATTTAATAGGTTAAAACTCTTAACTCGGCTTAAACATTTTGGGCGGTGCTAGGCCTAAGAGGTTAAGAGAGTAACTGAGTTAGAATGGGAGTAGTCCTAGGATGGATGACCCCTTGGAATTGGGGCATCATAGTTGGTATCAAAGTCAATTACCAGTCGGCAGTGTGAGATGAGTCTCGGCTGAGCCAGAATTATACAACGGGGATAGCGAAGCTCTCATGCTGTTGATTGTTGTAGGAGCGAGACGAGTCTCACATCTCCTGGTACTTGTGATTCTGAGCCTAATGAGGATGTTAGGGCTTAAAGGGAGGAGAATGTGAGACTCGAGATAGTCTTAAATATAAGATATAATATGGCTAAAACTCTTAACCCGGCTTAAGCATTTTGGGCGGTGGCTAGGCCCAAGAGGTTAAAAGAGTTATGCGTGATAGGACGGGAGTAGTCCTAGGATAGGTGACCCATTGGAAGTGGGGTGTCACACTAGTTCTTTTTCTTTCTCTTTTTTCCCCTCTGCTAGAGCTGAAGCAGAGAGCAGCATTGGATTGGCTTAGAGTCGGACCATGTCACGCCCCGCAACTGCCAGTTTGATCGGTTCGGGCACATCGAACAGACGCCAAACGGACAACACCTCCTCTGTCCGCCCAAGGCTAAAGCATCAAGATCATGTACAAACAAGTGCCTAGAAAAACTTAAACACATGCATGATCAATGCAAGTATAACAAACAAGCAATTATACATGCATACAAGAGAGCAAAAGAGAGAGATAGTTCTAGCTATTACATTTTCATTCAATGTTTACATCTTGATTACATTTACATCTTCCAAAATGTGGATACAAGTTCATCATCTATATACATAAGTAGCTTTCCAAAATCCTCACAATATACATCACCTATGTACACGAGGGTATTCTAATGCAAATAGGGAAAAGCTACTAACTATTAGGGCGCTACGCCTTTGCCGCGGTTAGGTCCGCTAGAACTCGGCCCTGCAACAAAGTAGGGTGAGAACTATATAAATATAGTTCCTAGTGGGTTCGGCTGCCGACTCCGCCGATCTTCCCACAAGGTCTAAGCAGGCATAAGCAGATAGATAGATATATATGGAATAACTGCTAGCATAGTAATGAATTCTACAACATATGCTACTATGCCCCAATCAACTGAAATGAATGCATGAACAATATAGTAATGAAGTCTGCTATCATGATACTATGTTCAAGAAATAATGCCATTCATTGTTCACCCAATCACTTGGCTAACCCGAAGGTTTGCCCTCGACTCACTATGCGATCTCATAAGGTAAGGAGACGCACCTCGCTCGCAAAACCGAGACCGTCTGCTGGACAACTAGCTTCTGCCTCTCGTGTGACAAACTTCGGAGTGCACGGCTTGTGTGGAGCGACCACCCTAAGCTCAAAGCAGACTATGTGAGTATGATCCAATCCTCGTCAACTGAGGATACCCTGTCAACAAGGATTAACAATCACTCGGGAATCCACCTATCTTATTATCCATGTCAAGTGCCTCAACCACACTAAGTTCTCATGCAACATATCATAGCTAGGGGAATCCACCTATCCCTAAATTCACTATGTCATAAGTGTTTCTTCTACACTAAGTTTTCATGCCACTCGTCATGTTATTAACATTGTTTACAAGCCACTCGTTATGTCGCTACATAACCATCAAGTTCATCTCTTATTTCGGCACTATAGGATTTCAGTGTCAAGACCCAATCCTTACCTATCCACCATTTCATGTATTCAACTCATACAATGACATCAACTAGGAAGCATAAGAAATGGAAATGCAACAACTACAATCCTACAATGCATGTAACATAAGAGATGCAAGGTCAAAATGCAACTAAGACATAGAAGGCAGCTCAACTGCTTCGGGATGACACCCCCCACCTATAAGTGATGTCACGATGCTAGAAACCCGGTTTCGCAATTTTTGGACGCCGCCTCAGCCTTCCAGGCGAAAACGAAGCTGAAATGGTCCTTTTTGCCAATATCTTCGCGTAGCTTCATCTGATCGCCGAACCGACTTCACCAGTGCGACAGAAAACCTAGCAATTAGGTTTACATGGGTCCAATTTAGATCAAACCCTTACATTTTGCAAAATCCCATTTGGTGCCCTAGATATTCAATATTGCAAGAATACTCCAAATTGATTAATGATTCAAGCATTAACCATCTACTTAGCACCTTTGGGTTTCAAAAGGACCAATTCTAGAGTATAAAACATAAACCCTAGCATTCTACCATTAAAGCTCCAAATAGCTTACCTCTAAAGCTTGCCTCAAGCTAAGGAAGAAGATGGAGAAGAAGAAGATCCACCTTCCAGCTTCCTTCTCTACCAATTTCTCCTCCTATTTCTACCCTTGAAGAGAGAGAAAGAGAGCTTTAGAGAGAGAGAGAGAGAGATGCTTTTGGTTGCAAATGTGAGGGAGAAGAAGAGAAATGAGCTCAAACCCACTTCTATACACTTCTACTTACATACAATTGCAAGAAACCCCCTCAACAACCCAAATATCACACAGCCCAAACTGGGCATTTCGCAGCTACGGGGTCCGAACCCTAGGGAGGGTTCGGATCCCGGAAGCACCCAAACTCTGAAATTCTTAGAATTTCACTCTTGTGCTTACCAAGGTCCCCACTGACCCTCTAAAGCCATTTTCGACACATTCGGCCTTTCCGAAGCTTCCCGAACTCGCCTTCGATCAATTTCGATTGAAGTTCGGATTTACGTATCGAGGTTTCATTTCCTTACATCCTCCCCTTCGTAAAAGGAGTTTCGCCCTCGAAACTAAATCAAACTTAAACAAAACCCATACCTCAACTCAACTCCTCGAAGAGATGACGATGATGCGCTTTCATCACGTCCTCGAGTTCCCACGTGGCTTCGCGATCGTCGTGATTGTTCCACCGAACCTTGACGTAAGGGATCTCTTGACTTCTCAACTTTTGCACCTCTCGAGCAATAATCACCACCGGGAACTCCTCATAATCATGTCCTTTTGAAGTTTCAGCGGTTTATACAACAAGACATGCTCGGGGTCGTGAACATATTTGCGGGGTTGGAGACGTGGAATACGTTGTGAACATCCGCGAGCTTAGGCGGCAATGCAAGCCGGTATGCCACCGTTCCAATCCGCTCTAGCACCTTATAAGGCCCAATATATTGGGGACTCAACTTTCCCCAAACTCCGAACCGCTTCACACCCTCATGGGTTAAACCTTCAAGGAGACGCGGTCTCCTACCACGAACTCCAAGTCTCGCCGGCGCTTGTTCGCATAACTCTTTTGCCTCGACTGCGCCGGGAGCAATCTTTGGTGAGCAAGGCGGACTTTCTCTTCCACCTCTCGCAAGATATCGGGGCCTAACACCGCACGTTCGCCAACATCACTCCAGTGTATAGGAGATCGGCACTTTCTCCCGTAGAGAGCCTCAAACGGTACCATCTCTACACTAGCTTGGTAACTGTTGTTGTCGGCGAACTCAGCCATTGGCAAGTGATAATTCCAACTGCCCTTATAGTCAATGACACACGCCCGCAACATATTCTCCAAAATCTAAATGGTTTTCTCCGATTGCCCATCAGTTTGAGGATGAAATACAGTGCTGAAATCGAGCCGTGTGCCGAGTGCTTCTTGTAGGCTTTTCCAAAAGTGTGAAGTAAACCGGGGGTCTCAATCCGACACGATCAACTTCGGAACCCTATGCAACTTCACCACTTCATCAAGATATACCTGCGCCAATCTGTCTCCTAACCAAGTAGTGTGGATCGGTAGAAAATGTGCCGACTTTGTCAAGCGATCCACTACTACCCAAATCGCATCGTGGCCACCCGACGAACGGGGCAATCCGACCACAAAGTCCATAGCGATATCCTACCATTTCCAAACGGGGATAGGTAGGCTCTGAAGCTTTTCCATTGAAAATCGGCGCTCCGCCTTGACTTGTTGGCAAACTAGACATTGCGCCACATAGCGTCCAATATCCGCTTTCATTCTTGGCCACCAATAGTGCATCTTCAAATCTTGGTACATCTTGGTGCCGCCCAGGTGGACACTATAGGGAGACCGATGCACTTCTTGTAAAATCAACTTTCGAACTTCTTTTTTTTTCGGCACAGACTACCGGTTCCGGTATTGAAGCATGCCATCGATGTCTAAAATGAAATCGCCGCCATGCCCACTCTCGATGTCGTGCCGCACCTTTTGGAGATTCGAGTCCGCAGGTTGTAAACATTTAATTCTCTCCAACAAGGTCGGTTGGACAACGTGAGTCGATAGCATAGTCAGAACTTTCGGAGCTACAACCTCAAGATCCATTCGCCCCATTTCCTTCCACAGGGGCTCCTGATTTGTGACCCACAACGCGAGGTTCTTCGTCGATTTTCTGCTAAGTGCGTCGGCTACCACATTAGCTTTCCCGGGGTGGTAAAGGATATCAACATCGTAATCCTTTAATAACTCTAACCACCGTCGTTGCCGTATATTGAGCTATTTCTGTGTGAACAAATACTTCAGACTTTTATGGTCCGTGTAGATCTCGCAATGCGCACCATACAAATAGTGCCTCCATAGCTTCAAGGCGAAGATCACCGCCGCTAACTCTAAATCGTGGATAGGGTAGTTCTTTTCATAGCTTTTCAACTGACGGGATGCATAAGTGATCACCTTCCCGCCATGCATTAGAACACACCCCAAACCCAGATAGGATGCATCGCTAAAGACCACGAAGTCTTCACCTTGCACCGGTAAGGCGAGTACCGGAGTCGAAGTTAATCTTTTCTTCAACTCTATACAACTCCGGTCGCACTCGTCACTCCAAATGAACTTGGTGCATTTCTGCGTCAGACGGGTAAGTGGAATCACAATTTTCGAGAATCCCTCCACGAACCGTCTTTAGTAGCCCGCTAAGCCAACAAAGCTACGGACCTCCGTCAGACTAGTTGGGCGCGGCCAATCCTTGATTGCCTCAACTTTCTTTGGATCAACAGAAACTCCACCCTCGTAAATGACATGCCTTAGAAATGCAACCTTTTGGAGCCAAAAGTCACATTTTTTCAACTTTGCATATAGCTTTTCCTCCTGAAGGACTTGAAGCACTACCCTCAAATGCTCCGCATGCTCCTCGTCGCTACGAGAGTAGATCAAAATGTCATCAATGAAGACCACGACAAATCGGTCCAAGTAAGCCCTGAAGACACGGTTAATCAAATCCATGAATACTGCCGGGGCGTTAGTGAGCCCGAACAGCATGACCGTGAATTCATAATGTCCATACCGCGTGCGAAACGCGGTCTTCTGCACATCCTCTGGCTTTGTCTTCAACTGATGGTAGCCAGACTGGAGGTCTATCTTCGAGTACACTCGCGACCCCTGCAACTGATCAAACAAGTCATCAATATGGGGCAACGGGTACTTGTTCTTGATAGTAACCTTATTTAACTCGCGGTAATCCATGCAGAGTCGAAATGAGCCGTCTTTCTTCCGCACAAATAATACCGGAGCTCCCCACGTCGACACACTCGGCCTGATAAACTCTTTGTCGAGGAGATCTTGCAACTGAGCCCTCAACTCCTTCAACTCTGCCGGTGTCATACGGTATGGAGTCTTCGAAATCGGCGCGGTCCTAGGAACCAAGTCTATCATGAACTCGATCTCCCGATCTGGCAGTATCCCCGGTAACTCCACAGGAAATATGTCCGGAAACTCCCGAACCACGGATAAATCCTCGAGTGCCGGAGTCATCCTCTCGACCTCCACAACAGTCGCCAAATAAGCCGCGTAACCGCTGCTAACAAGCTTCCTCGCCCTTGTCCCGACACCGTCGCGGCGAAACACGAGCTCTTGCATGCTCGATAAGCAAACTCCTCATGTCCTAGCTCACGAAAGGTTATGATCTTGTTCGTCGATAGACACATAGTACTTCGAGAGCCAGTCCATGCCCAATATAACATCGAAGTCTTTCAACTTCTTGAGTACCAACATGCGGATCGGCATAATCCAGTTGCCCAACTGAACTGGACAAGCCAAACACTCCTTCCGAATAACAAATGCTTGCCCGGGGCCCTCTACTTGCCAAGTGCTTTCACTCAACCGAATGTCTATGTCATGCATTTGTGCAAACGGCCTACTGATGAATGAATGTGTAACACCTATATCAAACATAGTCTTAGAGCGAATTTCGTTAATTAAAACCATACCTGCCACGACATTGCGTTCCTCGGCCTCGGCAGGTTCCTCGGCTTGAGCGGCGAATACCCGCCCGCTTGGAGCCGACCGTGTCACCTCAGGCTGACGCGGCGCCATCGCACGTTCAGCAGATGCGACAGCAGGTAGAGCTCCCCCATAATGAGCTGGAGTCATTGGAGCCGACGCAATAGATGGGGCAGGTGAGGCCCCTACTGGACAGTCGCGGATAAAGTGTCCTGCTTGCCCACACTTGAAGCATTTCCCCCGTCGCTGCTCACAATGTGACAATTGGTGATCTCCATCGCAAATGACACACCGTTGCGCTCCACGGCCCTTGGACTACGCTTGCGGATACTTCGGGGGTTTCTTGGAACTTGATTGTCCCCTCGAACCACCACCCAGCTGTTTCTTCCCCTTGTCTTTCTCGAATGCCTCGTGCTCCTCCCGTACGCAAGCGTTCCCGTGCTCGACCCACAAGGCATGATCCAATACCTCCGCGAAGGTGTGGAACTTGAAGGCATGCACCATCCGGAATATCTCGGGCCAGAGTCCTTGTACAAAGCACTCCGCTCTGTCTTGCTCAGTCCTCGCTACATCCGGGACACAGTTTAGGAGATGTGTAAACTCCCGCTCGTACTCCCGAATCGTGCCATTGCCTTGCTTGAGCTTCCGAAAGGTTTCTCGCATCCTTCTTTTGTCACTATCGGGAAAGTACTCGGTGAACATCAATCCTCGAAACTCCTCCCAATCGATCGGGGGAAGATCCGGAGATCGATTCTATTTCACCCTCCTTCACCACACTCGAGCCCTCTTCTCGAAGCAATGAGCGGCTAAGTGTACTTTATCTTGTTCCAAGGTGTAGATGTCCTCGAACAATGTTTCTATCGTGGCTAACCAAGTCTCTATGGTCCAAGGGTCTACACCTCGCCGTCAAAAGTTGAAGGGTGGAACTTCATAAACATCGTGAGAGCCGTGTAACCGCACTCTCGTCCGCCTCCTCAGCCGCCGCATCGAGTGTTGCAGAACCTGAAGCCGTCGGAGGAACACTTGCCGGCGGGGGACGTGCCACCACCGGAGCCGCTGCTATGCCCTCACCCTCAGTCGTATTAGGCGCGCGAGCAGAGGGCGCAGGCGGATCACGTCCTCCAGTCGTCGTCTTGGCCGTCGTCGCTACTTGCCGCTCCGCAAGCTCTTGGAGCAGCTTGATCCGATTCTTTTGGCGTTGCATCACGCCGACTAGCGCAGTCACCTGCGCCCGCAACTTTTGCACCTCGCTAGACCCAGCTTGCTCGGGCACCTCAGGAGGTGGTGCCGGAATGGATCTACGCACGTAGTGTCTCATTAGTGCCATTAGCTCCTGAAACGCAACAACTCGGTTAATCGCCTTAACCCGTTAACTTCTTGCAATTACGAGATAAAACGACGCAACAATGAAATCGGGCGGAAACACACAAGTGTACTCATTCTAGACTCTTGGCGTTATGTTGTCGGCCGCCAACATAACCACCTCGAGTCAAAAACTCATACCACTTGAATCTGTCTCTAGCCACTACTAGAAACATACCACCACTTCGACCCAATCGAATCAACTTCCGCCACCGTTATAGGTTTACGTTCCAACGCACCTATAACCTTATGGTTTACCGTCCTATGGTCTCCTAGGCTCTCCTAGACTATCTCTTTACTTGCTCTTTTACTCACTCTGGTACCATTTTATCTATCACGCCCCGCAACCGCCAGTTTGGTTGGTTCGAGCACGTCGAACAGACGCCGAACGGACAGCACCTCCCCTGTCCGCCCAAGGCTAAAGCATCAAGATCATGTACAAACAAGTGCCCAGGAAAACTTAAACACATACATGATCAATGCAAGTATAACAAATAAGCAATTATACATGCATACAAGAGAGCAAAAGAGAGAGATAGTTCTAGCTATTACATTTTCATTCAACGTTCACATCTTGATTACATTTACATCTTCCAAACTGTGGATACGAGTTCATCATCTATATACATAAGTAGCTCTCCAAAATCCTCACAATATATATACATCACCTATGTACACGGGGGTACTCTAATGCAAATAGGGAAAAGCTACTAACTACTAGGGCGCTATGCCCTTGCCGCGGTCCTCGCCCGGTCCGCTAGAACTCGGCCCTGCAACAAAGTGGGGTGGGAACTATATAAATATAGTTCCTAGTGGGTTCGGCCGCCGACTCCGCCGATCTTCCCACAAGGTCTAAGCAGGCATAAACAGATAGATAGATATATATGGTATAACTACTAGCATAGTAATGAATTCTACAACATATGCTACTATCCCTCAATCAACTGAAATGAATGCATGAACAATATAGTAATGAAGTCTGCTATCATGATACTATGTTCAAGAAATAATGCCATTCATTGTTCACCCAATCACTTGGCTAACCGGAAGGTTTGCCCTCGACTCACTATGCCATCTCGTAAGGTAAGGAGACGCACCTCGCTCGCAAACCCGAGACCGTCTGCTGGACAACTAGCTTCTGCCCCTCGTGTGACAAATTCCGGAGTGCACGGCTTGTGTGGAGCGACCACCCCAAGCTCAAAACAGACTATGAGAGTATGATCCAATCCTCGTCAACTAAGGATACCCTGTCAACTAGGGTTAACAATCACTCGGGAATCCACCTATCCCAATATCCATGTCAAGTATTTCAACCACACTAAGTTCTCATGCAACATATCATAGCTAGGGGAATCCACCTATCCCTAAATTCACTATGTCATAAGTGTTTCTTCTACACTAAGTTTTCATGCCACTCGTCATGTTATTAACATTGTTTACAAGCCACTCGTTATGTCGCTACATAACCATCAAGTTCATCTCTTATTTCGGCACTATAGGATTTCAGTGTCAAGACCCAATCCTTACCTATCCACCATTTCATGTATTCAACTCATACAATGACATCAACTAGGAAGCATAAGAAATGGAAATGCAACAACTACAATCCTACAATGCATGTAACATAAGAGATGCAAGGTCAAAATGCAACTAAGACATAGAAGGCAGCTCAACTGCTTCGGGATGACACCCCCCACCTTTAGGTGATGTCACGACGCTAGAAACCCGATTTCACGATTTTTGGACGTCGCCTCGGCCTTCCAGGCGAAAACGAAGCTCAAATGGTCATTTTTGCCAATATCTTCGCGTAGCCTCGTCTGATCGCCGAACTGACTTCACCAGCGCGTTAGAAAACCTAGCAATTAGGTTTACATGGGTCTAATTTAGATCAAACCCTTACATTTTGCAAAATCCCATTTGGAGTCCTAGATATTCAATATTGCAAGAATATTCTAAATTCATTCATAATTCAAGCATTAACCATCTACTTAGCACCTTAGGGTTCCAAAAGGACCAATTCTAGAGTATATAACATAAACCCTAGCATTCTACCATTAAAGCTCCAAATAGCTTACCTCTAAAGCTTGCCTCAAGCTAAGGAAAAAGATGGAAGAGAAATGAGCTCAAACCCACTTCTATACACTTCCACTTACATACAATTGCAAGAAACCCCCTCAACAACCCAAATATCACAAAGCCCAAACTGGGCATTTCGCAGCTACGGGGTCCGGACCCTGGGGAGGGTCCGGACCCCATAAGCACCCCTAATTCTGAAATTCTCAGAATTTCACTCTTGTTCTTAGCAATGTCCCCACTAACCCTCTAAAGCCATTTTCGACGCATTCGGCCTTTCCGAAGCGTCCCGAACTCGCCTTCGATCAATTTCGATCAAAGTTCGGATTTATGTATCGAGGTTTCATTTCCTTACAGACCAAGTCCATTATGGTGCTATGGTACAAGTGCATAGCTATGGGAGGAGGAGACTTGTCATGCCTCGGGCCCCAGCGGAAGCCTACTTGGCAATCACTTCCAGTGATATAACGTCCACATTCCACTCCGTTGGCACGCTTTCAAGGTGGCACAAGTTGAACCCAACAAGCTTTAGATCCAGCAAAATATTAGAAAGCTTGGTGAAAATTAGCGCAAAAGATCAATAGCGAGAAACAGAAGAAGTAGAGGTAGAGATCAGGATTTTGCTCTCTGGTAAGCCTAGATTGAGGTTGAACTCTTGCAACCTCCTCCAATATATATCCAAGGTAAAGATCGTGCTTCAATGGGTCAATTCCGTATAACGCAAGATAAGCCTACGAGTCCGTAATATATAGGATATAGATTAGGGCTCCAAAAAATAAAGATAAAACAAAATATAAAAATAAAAAATAAATATAAATATAAAAATAAAATAAACCGAGTGCTTGGACTGCGTACGTCACTGCCCGGCTGGCCCAGCTCGGCTCGTGCTCTTGCTGTGTGCGCATGCGTGTGTTTAATCGAGAGCATAACTCACATTTTCTCACAAGCAACTTACTTGAGAATGAATAAGTATATAAATAACAACAACATGCTTTTAGTTTTCAATGTGAGACTAATCCTCACATATAAAAATCTTAGTTTAGCTCCCAGGCAAGGCCAATGGAATATTGGGTTGCTCAGGAAGCCCATGAAGTTTTAAATCACTAAAAAATCTAATAAATTCTAACATTCTCCCACATGATTTAAAATTTCAAATAAACCCTATCTTGAATCTTGAATCTGCTTAAAACCCCATGTTTTGATTTGATCAAGTAAACATAGCAATACTTTAAATGATCACCTATAAATGTCACAAAATACTTATTTTCACCTCTATTAGGTCTAATTCCATCACAAACATTACTATGCACCAGTTCTAACAGATCACAATATCTATCCATAGATTTAATTAGTTTTCTAGGCTCCTTAGCTTCCACACATATTTCACATCTATGATCAGGTAAATCAGATCAGAAATCAAATCAAGATGTGTCAATCTTTTGATAGTATTAAAATTCACATGTCCTAATTTTTCATGCCAAATATTGGGAGAAATAACATTCAAAATAAGAGCACTTTTATTAATAGGAGGAGAAGATACAGATAATTTAAACAAACCATCACTCAAAAATTCCTTCCTTACAAAGTTCACAGCTTTTGTTATAACTATCCTATTATATTCAAAAAATAACTTAAAACCCTGCTTCAATGGGTCAATTTCTTTTAGTGCAACCTTCTCCTATACATATCCAAGGCAAAGATCGTACTTCAACGGGTAAATATCTTATAGTGCAAGATAAGCCTATGAGTCCGTAATATACGAGATACGGGTTAGGGTTCCCAAAAAGATAAAGATAAAACAAAAATGTAAACATAAAATAAATCGGGTGCCTAGATCACACGCGCACCGCCGCCCGCTCGCCCAGCCCGACTCATGCTCGTGCCGTGTGTGCGTGCATTTAGTCGAGAGCATAACTCTTATTTTTTTTTGAGCAACTAACTTAAGAATGAAGAAGTAAATAAATAACAATAATATATTTTTAGTTTTCAATGTAGGACTAATCCTCCCATATACAAACTTTAGTATGGGCTCTCAGGCAAGGCCTATCGAATATTGTACTGCTCAGGAAGCCCATGAAGTTTTAAATCACCAAAAAACCCAATAAATTTTAACACAAATTGAGCTCATATGCTGATGATTACTAGCAATAGAACCTTGGAAAGAGAAAAAAAAAAAATGTTCTGCAGCAGCTTTCCAATCCTTGCCAGTATTTAGTAAAACCTTCTTTTAGTTGTTAATTATTTTAATATGCCCATTGTTGGAGCCCAGTTTTTAGATGTCAGGTTGTAAGCAGCTCGGCTAACATGGACAAATAATAAGAAAAAATGATATGTGGTGCACTGATCAAGAGCCGATAAACGACGAAGGTTCAAGTCTACATAATTTTGGCGAGAACAATTTTGCGGAAATCGAATATATAGGTGTGGGAACAGTTGCGATAACTGAACTGATGTGGGTTCAACACATCCGGTCATGGGTGTAAGCATTTCAGCAGTTATTTATACAAAAGCTAAATTGCATAAGACCCTCTTGTCAAAATCCGATTTTTTACTTTTCCTCCCTGTTATTTAAAAACCTACACTTTGCCCCCTTGTAAAATGAAAAATGTACACTTCAACTCCTACCGTTAGTAATCTGTTAGGGTTTTGTTATAAAATATTTTTTTATGCCAAAAATACTCCTTCGCCCTTCCCTGTTGCTTCGCCTCTCTCCGGCTCGCCGTCTCGCCGCCGCCGCGCCGCCTCGCCTTCCTCCACTGCCTCGCCTTCGCCTTCGCCCACATCCCCTTCGCCCTCATCCGCCGCCTCGCCTTCGCCCTCGTTGCCCTTGCCTAGCTCTCCATCAGCACCTACCTCGATGTAGTGTTTCTGGGCTTTGGATAGGATTGGCTTCAGTATTAGTGACTGGTCGACATCTCTGGAGAGTGTCGGACTGAGTCGGAGTCAATTCTGCACGAATTGGATGCAGAATTGGACTCGGCGCACTCAAATAAGCAAAACTGAAGTTTTGCCAGATTCGGGCGCCCAGAATATTATTTAGGTTGCCTAGAACTGAGTGTTGAATTTAACTGAAACTGGAAGCCAATTCGGATCCTATGTTCCGGGCGCCCAGAAGTGGGTCCGGAAATTCTACATCGTGAATATCGTTTGCTTCGACGCGTGGCAGGGTGTAGGTGAGTTCCGCCGGAGCCATTTACGGGCGTAGCAGACCGCGAGCGGAGAGTCCGAGGAGCATGAGTTGTGCAGTCAGGATGTTCTGGTCGCCCAGAACATGGTTCCGGGCGCCCAGAAACGCCCGTTTCTGCAAGAACACTGGATAGCAGCTGTTTCTCTTGAGGCTTATCTTATTCCTCCAGCACCCTATAAATACCTGGTATACGTCCCCTTTGAGCTCTTTTACCTTCTCTTTACAGAGAACTTAGATTTTACTCCCTAATCCCTCCAATCTTTCTAATTTGCATCAAGATCCACCTCTCCAAGAATTGCAAGGTGCTGATTCTGCAGTTCTTCAGCAACGACCTCCAGTGTTTTGGCTCGTGAGCGACGTAGGAAGGTCGGATTTTGACGAAACTTGGTTTGCTGGATTCTAGACTTCCAGAGGAATCCACGAAGGCCTAAATTGCAGATTTTGGATGAGGTTAGCTTGGTCGAACTGAGGTTTTTCTGGACTGCTGTTGACTTTGAGCTGAAAATGGGATTTTGAGCTTTTCTTGATGCTAACTTTGTAGGCAGTGGGATTTTGGACCTGAGATTGATCACCCATCAGTATTTGCTGGATTTGGAACTGTCCACACCCAAATTGGAGATCATTAGGTGAGTTTTGACATTGGAGTTGAGATAATTTAGCTTAAGTGCTGAAATTCTTGGTAAATTGATAGTTTTGTTGGATTTTTGGGTAAATTGTAATGTCCAGATTTTGAGGGGAGTTGTTGCTGGTTTGGGGGTGTTACCAGCTGTGTTACTTGTGATCCGAGACTATCTTGCTGCCAGGAATTGCTCTAGAGGTGGGTGTATCATCGGTTTCGCTCCTAAGTGCATGTTTGGTCGACGTGTATAGTTCGGTTCTCGTATATCATGCTTAAATTCATCGATTAGTATCTTGACTGCAATATGAATGTAAAAGCATGCTGAAATGAATATTTTTTATTATACATGTGGACTTGAATTTTGACTTAGGGGAAAACCTGCGTTTTGACCCGTCATATGCTTAAACTACCAGATTTAGCTCTAGGAGCCGTGGTTCGATTGTATCTTTGCAGTATCAGTGCGATGGTTATCTGGGGTAGTTTAGAAGGCATTTACGCTCGTGTTGGAGTGCCGAGCTTATTTTTCAGCAGAGTCTAGGCTGTTTCGGGTTGTTGGGTGCCGCCCGGGTTGGCGGTGGACCCAGATTCTTATTTTGGTCCCAGATTGTGCCGAGGGCACGTGGGTTTGGTTTGTAGACCTGTTTTGACCCTGTTTACATGACTTTGGCTAGTTGGAGCCTGATTGAGCTCGACAGAGATACGCTGCATACTCGGTTGGGTAGCTCCCACGAGTGCCACTCCGGAGGCGGGCGCGGTGCTATTGCGTTGGTGTCGTGCATACCAGTTAGACTTGCTCTCCACGGACTGATTAGTGTGGAGGTAGCTGGATAGTCTCAACTGAGCGGGACGGGTGTATTCCAGTCCCAGGGACGGGTATGCTTACAGTCCCCATGAGATTGGGTCAGTGTTAACATTTACTACAGATGGTTAGTTAGAACAGGATAGTATAGTGGCATATAGCTGTAGAGTAGTCCAGCTTTCCTTTACTATTTCTGTTTATTCCTGTAGACTTGGTGGACCGATGTGTTGAGGGCGGTACCCACTGAGGACTACTTGTTTTACAGTAGTTCTTACGCCCTGTTGTTACATCTTTTTGCAGAGCCATCGTCTTCGACCGCTGCTATTGTTGATCAGGATCGAGGCAAGGGCGTTGCGTGATAGAGCCCTACCCGACGAGCCGAGCTAGAGGTGCCCTACTGCAGGTAGTTGTTTTGTTGGAGTTCATATACTTACCTATCTTTAACTCGCCAATGCGAGTAGTTTTGTATCTTCGATTTTGGGGTATGTATATGGAACTCTGTTTGTTTTTCTTTTGTTTCTTCTAGCAGCTCTATACTACTGTTTATAGTATTGTATGACCTACAGGTACAGCTATCGCTTCGTATACAGGAAAAATTCTTTTGTATACGGCCGATTTGTCGGCGCGCCCGGGGAAACGAGTAATCCGGGGCGTGACACTCGATGTCATCCCTACTGTCGCCGAAATTGAGGAGCGGCGAGGGTGTTTGAAGTAAAATAATACTTGCCATACATATATATAGGTTGAAACAATCCTAATCCTAATAAAAAAATGATTAGATTCGAGTTCATACAATCCTAATAGGTCTCGTATTAATCATTAATTTTCTCGGGTCAATAATTATAATATACAATAAGCATTTAAAAATGTGAGCGGTGGCGCCCTTACGAAGCGCCCAAACAAAATTAAAATAAAATGTGAGGAGGGAGGCCTTACGAAACCCAAACAAATAAAATAAATATATATATAAAAAAGTGAGGGGGGCCTTTTGTTTTCACCCCGTTATCATTTGAGCCAATAAATTTAAGGTGGGTCTATCAAACGACGGCTCACACCCACACACTTTATAAGTTTCTAGCGAAATCCGATTTCAAATTCTAAATCCTTTCAAACTTCGAATTCGAAATTTGAATTCCCAAAATAGCCATCTAATAATTACCATT
>NW_017891030.1:0-27046 GCF_001540865.1 Ananas comosus
GGATTGCCACGATTACTACTAGGTGTCACTCGAGCTGATTGTGGACCCATGAGATAATTAGATAGTTATTATACTCAGTTGCGGGAGCAAAATTTTTGGATCCATCAGAGAAAAGAGAGTTCCATCCAATTGGTGACATTAAAAGAGTTTTGTGTCACACTCTGACTACCAGTAGAATTGATCTATATGGCACACACATAAGAAGCCGTTGCATGCTGATCTAGGTTGCTTTGGAGAATTAATAGAGACTATATTGCTAAAGTAGCAAAGTAAGAATTTATTTGTAGGTGGTGGAGCAAAAACTCTATTGCACAGTTGAAATTTTGTGTGGAGTGACGTATGCTAATTCAATTTCGTATGAGGCTCATGTAGCAATAGTTGCAAACAACTTATGGGGTGATATGTCTCCCTCCTTTAATTAATCCTCGTATTATTGTTGGGCAGAGTGGAAGACGGTAGGGAGAAATGTAGCCTCGGGCCGTTTCCTTTGATTTAAAAGCAATGCGGAAGCGCCTTTTTTTTTTTTTTGGAAAAACCTGACCCTCAGGGTATACCAGATCCGTCACAAATACAGGGAGTCTACTGTTCACATGGAAGAGTCTCCCCTATATTTGCACGACGTCGCACAAGTACAAGATACATAAACGGATACAACCACTATAACTGAATATACAAACATTCAACATTCATACATTCATACACCATTCACCAATATATTTACAATCAGAGTTTATTCAGAAATCCATAACTATTAGTTTAAAATATTTTCTACCCGGAAACTCATTTTGAAATACTAATTTATGAAAACTACGAGAAAACCTTTTCAAAACCGTTTCCCATACGGAAACCCTTTTTCTTTAAAACACGCTACCACGAGAGGTAGAAAACTGTTTTTATCTCAAAGAAAAACGTAAGTTTTTTACCAAAATCACATTTATCCAATTAAATGAAAGCCAACTGAACCATAATGTCTAAGTTATATCATCAGAAATAAAGAGGGTAGCAACTAAACCAAACAAACCGGGTCAGAAGCTCTATCGACCGCTACGAACGTGTCTCACGTCTCGTCTCAACTCTCACCGCCCGCAATATCTGAAAAATAGTGAGAGGGTGAGAACATGTAAACATGTCTCCCCTCCCAGTGGGTACCGCAAGCCGACGAAGGCTAGGAGTACTCACCAGATCAGGAAGAGATAAACGAGATCATGAGCAGATATAACAAATACAGTAGCCATAAACTACAAGGAAGTAGAACAATAACAGAATAGATAACTACCGCTACTGTAAAGAAGAACTGAAAGCATACATGGATATCAAAACTATAGTAGCAAGACAAGTATAAAGAAAAAACTGTAAGCATGCATCCAACAACCGCTACTATTGTAAGGAACTGGATTTGCCGAAGTGCGAGAGCTGGTATAGAGAAGTGAATTCTCGAAATACGGGAGTTGAACTTCGTTTAGAATCGACTAATTGTCGATCTGGTATGCTTCGGAATGGCCGAAGGCGTCAAAAATGTAAAAAGTGCATTGTAGAGGGTCTCGGAGAGCAAGTTGGTGAAATTCTGCATAGGTGCAGAAATTGCTGTCAGGGACTGGTCCCTGGTGGGAGGGACCGGTTCCTGTAGGTGTGGAAACTGGCAACAAGTAGCTGCGCAGGATTTTTTGCTCTCGGGGACTGGTCTCTAGCGGGAGGGACCGGTTCCCGTTCGCGCAAAAATGGGGCATGGACCATTACACGCAAAACCTACTCTCGGGGACCGGTCCCTCTAGGGACAGACCGATCCCCGTACCCGAAAATGCCCAAGACTGGGATGTGCATTATATGCAAAGCTGAGGGGGTTTTTAGCAATTATGCAGTGAGGGGTTACTTAAGGACCACTCCTCTCTCTCTTTCCCTCATTTTCACTAACCCTAAACTAAAACTTTCCCTCTCTCTCTCTCTAAGCTCTCCTTTTCTCTCTCTAGAAGGTGAAGAAGGAGGAGGATTGGGAGGAGATTAAGGCTAAGAGGAGGATCTTCATCTCCATCATTATCTTCTCCACCTTGGGAGCTAGCTTGGGAGGTAAGCTTCATAGAGCTTTAATGGTAGATCTCTAAGGCTTGGGCTAAATGCTTTAGAATTGGTTTAGTTGGAACCTAGTGATGCTAGATGGTTGCTAATTGCATGAATCTAGGGATTTAATCGATGTATTCTTGCGATTGTTACATCTAGGGTTCCGAGGGGGTTTTTGTGAAGTATTGGGTATTGATCTAAATTGATCATGCGTAAACCTAATTGCTAGGTTTTCCGACGCGGGGGCGAAGTTGGTTCGGCAATCCGTCGAGCCTGTGCAAAGATATCGCCAAAAAGGACCTTCCGAGCTTCGTTCTCCCCTGGAGGGCCGACGAGGCGTTCTAAAATCGGCAAATCGTATTCCTAGCGTCGCGGCATTCGCCAAGAGGTGGGTGGTGTCATCCCGAAGCAACCGGGCTCTTCATTATGTCTTAGTAAACCATAAACCTTGCATCTCTTGTGTAGTTTGCATTGTAGGGGTTAAATGTACAATTGCATTCCTTATGCTCTCCTAGATGGTATCACAGTGTGAGACGAACGCTTGATATAGTGCATAGGTAAGGATTGGGTTGTGACATTAGAATCCTACAATGATGGAATGAGAGATGAACTTGATACTAGTGTAGATAACATGATGAGTGGCTTGTAACTAGTGTAAACAATATGATGAGTGGCATTAAACAATGTGAACGACTACCTAGAAGAGTGGTATGTGGATATAGTGTCATGGGCATATGAACCTAGCGTAGTGTGGCACTTGAACATGAACAAAGAGGGATAATTGAGTTCCCGTGTGTTGATGACCCTAGTGGATAGGGTATCCTCAGTGGCGAGTATTGGATCATACTCACATAATAGTCTGGTTGAGCTTGGCGGTGGTCGCTCCACCCGAGCAGTGCACTTCGGAGTTTGTCACACGAGGGGCAGACATAGTTGTCCCACAGACGGTCTCGGTGGGTGAGCGAATCCCCACTTACGGGACTTAGTTGTGAGTCGGCGTGAGTGAGCAGATCCTCACCTGGGGCTGAACCTTCGAGTTAGCCTAGTGATTGGGTAAAGACATGAATGGCATTACCTTTGGACATAGTAGCATGATAGTTGACATCCTTACTATGTTGCTATTACTTTCATATCTATCTATCTGCTTATGCCTGCTTAGACCTAGTGGGGAGATCGGCAGAGTCGGCGGCCGAACCCACTAGAAACTATAGACAATAGTTCTCACCTCACTTTGTTGCAGGGCCTAGTACGACTACACCGGGCGAAGACCGTGGCAAGGGCATAGCGCCCTAGTATTGGTAGTTGCCTCCCCTTTTGCATTAGCATCACCCCATGTATGTATGAGCATAGTTGATGTATAGGTTGTGAGGTGATTTTGGAGAGTTGTTGTAGATGAACTTGTATTATGTTTTGGATGACATAAATGTAAATCAAATGTATAAATGAAGTAAATGTGATGTAATAGTTTAGAATTCTCTCTTTATCTCACTTGTATGTACTCGTGATTCTTGCTCTTACTTGTTGTGCGCTTGTGGCGCTCTCGTTGGATCATGTATGTGTTTGAATTGTTCCTGGGCAAATTCTATATACATGATCTTGTGTTTGAGCCTTGGGCGGACAGGAGAGGTGCTGTCCATTCGGCGTCTATTCCACGTGCCCGAACCAACCAAACTGGCAGTCCCGGGGCCTGACAACTATAGTCATATGCGTCAACCGTACGTGTAGACGAAAGATACCCAATCTGAAATATATGCTTTGTTGGTCCGCACCGCAGACCTCGAGCGTGTGCCCACTGCCACTCTACAATGCATATAACTCCTCTTGGGCTCACAGGTTGACACCTGCAATCACTTTTCAGGAAAAGAACACTCTCTTGCGGTGGATCAGACCGCTGGTGTTCGTGAAATGAGAACGAATCTCGGGCAATCAATGCTGATATGCTCAATGGCCAACCGTCGGCAACCAGCCGACACTCACTGCCCCTCAGGGCAAACCGACCAATAGGTCATCAAACTGTAAGGAAGCACAAGAACCGACCACTCAGGTCAACTAGGATGGAACAACTCAACATCCTCCCAAAAGTATACAACTACTGCTCAATGTCAACTAAATGTATACGCAAGAACCGACCAATAGGTCACACGAATGTCACATCATGTATCAAAAAAATTCAGAACTACTGTGACACACTGAATCTTTGCAAATTGCGAGGTTCGAGTGTTTGCCCTGTGTTTCGAGTTTTTCCAGATATTCTGGAGGGTCGTTGACAGTGGTCCGACCTATGGCTTGTACCCCGAGAATTACAGTATTTTAAGTAGCGCTAAGGTCACCAAAATGGACGACTTAGGCTGCTCTCGAGTTGACTTATCCAGGGTGGTGTACCGGTACGCCTTGATGGCTGTACCGGTACAGGGTTGATGGTTGTACCGGTACAGGGTAGTGTACCGGTACACGGCCGGTTACCCTGCCAACCCGAGCCTCGGGTTGCAATTTCGTGGGGCTTGTACCGGTACACGGGCCCGTGTACCAGTACACTTTGACAGTTTCTGAACAGGCCGAACTGTAGGGGAGTTTTTGCTATTGTAGTGCTAATGCCGACGACACACTCTAAGTCTCTTCGAGCGGACAACGCGACAACTTTTGAGGAAGTGGAGACATCTGCTACCTCCGAATCCGGCGAGGTCCGTGAGTTGAGGAGCCAGCTTGCGGCCCTCACGGACTTGGTGACGCAGCAGGTGGCGGCGGCTCAGCAACAGGCAGGTGCGGCGCGTCGGCAGGAGGCGCGGATGCAGAGCCTAGAGGATCTTCTTCTACAGAAGACGGCTACCAGGGAGGCTCAGGTCCCTACACCACCAGCACCGGTGGAAGTGGCGGCATCCAGAGGGTCGTCCCCTGCACTCGACACTTCGCGGACGGCACCTGCAGTAGCCCTTCGGGAGGAGGTATTCGTGGCACCACCAGTTCGGGTGCCTGCAGCAGCGGCGATATTCCCCGTGATTGTTTAGGGAGCGGAGCGGGAGCGGAGTGGGAGCAGCTCATGAATCGCCTCAACGAGTTCAGGAGGTGTAGCCCCAGGATCTTTGATGGAGAGAAAGCCGACCACTGGATCGTTGAGAAGTGGTTGATGCATATGGAGAAGTTATTTCGCGACACCTTCGTGGAGGAGAGAGACAGAGTTTGGTTCGCCACTCACCATTTGGATGACAAGGCCTATAGCTGGTGGCTGGGTATCCAGGATAACCCCAACACCGACCTCGCAGCAATTTCTTGGAAGAGGTTCAAGGAACTCTTGTTGGAGCACTACTTTTCCGTCAGTGTTAAGCGAAAGATAGAGCAAGATCTGCACGAGATGCACCAGGGGGATCAGACTGTGGCCGAGTACGAGAGGGAGTTCTCTCGGCTTCTACACTGTGTGCCCTTTGTAATGCGAGACGACGAAAATAAGGCTCGCATCTTCGAGCGAGGACTTCGGCCATCGATCTTTCGGTTGGTGCAATCTTCCAGCCTTCAGACTTACCGAGATGTGGTAAACTGCACGCTCATCGTGGAGAGCAGCGTGGCGGACTTGCAGGAGCGTCGAGAGGGCTCGGACAAAGGAAAAAAGCAAGCGGCCCGCGGCTGAGGGTGCGAGTAAGGCGCACTCTGGGAGGCCGCTGAGACACCCCAGGAACAGGAGCCGGTCGCGAGGACGTGACTCATCAGCACAGCGTGGAGGATCTGAGCGTCGCCAGACTCTGAGCTGCGCGATTTGCGGTGGTCGCCATTACACACGGCAGTGCTCACAGGGTCGGGGCAGGTGCTATTCGTGTGGTCAGGAGGGTCACTTCCAGTCGGACTGCCCGAGGGGTTCAATACTAGCACCATCTTCTGCATCGGCACCAGCCTTACCGTGTCCCAGCCAGGGGACGCCTTCCGCTCACTACCCGGCCTGGAGGCCACCTGTCCAGAGACAGATGGAGGGGTCATGACAGGCCTCGAGTGGGCGCATGTATGCGGCCCAGACTGAGGAGGCAGTAGTAGCCGAGTTTATGACTACAGGTATCAGTTTCTTTTGTGGCATTCGTATTGTGCATTGTTTGTTGCTGGTGCATTGCATCTATATTCTGATCAGCTATTTGCCGAGTTGCATGGCATTTCGTTTGTTCACTATTTGCGACATTGAGTAGCCCCTCGAGCTGGGCGGTTGATGTGCGGGTTGTGGGTAGCATACTTTGTCATGCTGGTAGATCTCATGATGATTGCATTAGCTACATCCCTTGATTGGCTATTCGCCGAATGGTGCTTGGGGATGACCGTGCTTGGACCGTTTGTGGACTGTAGAGCCTGGGCCCTTTGGGCAGGCGCAGTAGCTGTGTGTGGCAGCGGCCCGGTACCTACGGGTAGGGCAGAGTGTTGGTCAGGGCGGTAGTCTGAGCGTAGACCCTGGAGCGTGGAAAGCCACGCGTCGGATCGTGAGATCGAGAACACCACTGAATGTGTAGTGACCCAACCCGAGGATTGTCAGCGTTGAACTTTTTCGACGCGTGTAGGATGATCGGTTGATCGGGTGTGTCGTTTCGAACACCCTACCATGTGGGATGGTTTTGTGTGCCAACGAATGGATTGGCCTCACTTGGTGTGGAGTTATTGCGGGTACCTAGTACCCTTGGTCTTGCGAGCTGACTTGACTCGCCTTGAGGATTTTGAGCATGAAATAATGCGATTTGAGGATTTATTTCCGTCGGTTGCGACGACTGTCCCCTTACCTAAAATTGGGTAATTGGGGAGGATTTGGGGTCTAATTGGCCATTAGCATCTGTTGACTGAGAATCCTCGTAATAGAGGATGTCTTTTGGGTTGTCGTTGTTTTCCCGTCTGAGTCACAAATTGTGAGCTCGATTGGCGGAGAGGTTCTTGTACCTAGTACTTCGCTCCGTGGAAAAGCACCCTTACTTGTTGTGGGACCGATTGGGTCGTTTCGACTGTATGTCAACTATCGTGATCTAAATTGAACCACGATTGAGCGTTTGGTTAGTTGTTGAGGCTCATTGATCTTTTCAGTAGCCTTGAGCGGTGGGGGTACTCGATAAGATTGTGATACAATCCGAGCACTACCGTTTGAGTTGGAGTTTGAGGTTGTACCTCAAACGGATGTTGATACTGGGTTGGAACATCACGAGAAATATTGTGATGTTGCCTGAGCCTGTGGTACTCCACCAGTGTTAGGGACTTGTGGAATGATAATTCCAAGCCCTCTGGATGGATTTGTGGAACCGGTTGCTGATGGCCGTGAGTATTTCAATGAAGATTTGCGAGGATCGACTGCAGAGGCAGATTGACGTGATTGAGGTGTGAAACTCTCACGGTGGGATCGAGTGGTTGAGAAACTCGAGAGGAAAAAATACCAAGTTGCTATTTTCCCTTGTCCAGTTTATGCATCAAGAATCAAATTTTGGGAATGAAATCGGACTGAAAGAGTTGTTTGGATTGACATTTCGGCTGTTGGTCACATTTTGGTGACATTGATAGAGAGCTATTATTGAATTGTGGATGGAACCCTCTCTATCACTTGAGTTGAGTTCGGTGACTATGGACACCTGGAGCATCCCATGCTAAGGAAGGCATTGAGGATGGGAATTTTGAGTGATTCCTCTTGTGTAACAGAACGGTTAATGTGTAAGACATTCTATCAAAGATAAGCCCTTGGCTTCGGCTTATGAAGAGTTATTTGAGGCATCAAGTTGAGACTAAGGGAATGACCTTAGTGAATTGAGGATGTTACTGAACTTTGGTCCCTGACCATGTTTATAGAGAGGATTTGAGAATACTACCCGAGTGGTGAAGGTGAGATTAGTGTGGAGACATTGTGGAGCAATACCAATTGAGGAATCTTGTAATCATCTATGGTGAGCAATTTTGAATGGTAGCCTTGTGGAAATTACACCATACTTAATTACGGTTTAGAGTGGCATCCAGCTATGCAATCTCGTGCCGAGAATTGATTTTGGGCTGTAAGATCGTCGTTGGGATTAAGTCGGCGATTGGATGTTGCATCCTCTCTCTTTGATGATGGATATCTTGTGAGTACTCCGGTGGAGTTTTGAGGGATTAGGTGACGGGTGTGATCTCTGGATTCTTGCTATGGACAGCGTTGTTGAATCCGCCTCAGAGGAATTATGAGGGAATTCTATATGTAAGAGTAAAGCAAAACAGAGTTAGGCCTTGCCCTCAATCTGGATGAGGAATGTGAAAACTAGAATTTAGCCTTTGGGAGCATTTGATTTTTGTGAGGACCGACTGATTGGCTCGTCGAACAAGCGCGGATTTGAGATGGACCTCCCCAGTGAAGATTGGAGTTCGAGGAGCTCTTGCGGAAGTTTGGCTCGTGTTATGCCGAAGCCTTGGCATCATGGGATCTTGTGTGTTTTGACGTGGAGCATTCCGGCACGCTTGAGACTTTCATGGTCGGTTGGGTGCGCTATTGGAGTGCTTCTTCTATCCTCTTTGGATGGGTCTGTTCCGTGGTTATCCCGCAACTGCGCGAACGAAACTCCTTTTTAGGAGGGGAGAATGTGACACACTAAATCTTTACAAATTGCGAGATTCGAGTGTTTGCCATGTGTTTCGAGTTTTTTCAGATATTCTGGAGGGTCGTTGACAGTGGTCCGACCTATGGCTCATACCCCGAGAATTATAGTATTTTAAGTAGCGCTAAGGTCGCCAAAATGGAGGACTTAGGCTGCTCTCGAGTTGATTTATCCAGGGTGGTGTACCGGTACGTCTTGATGGCTGTAAAGGTATAGGGTTGATGGTTGTACCTGTACAGGGTCGTGTACCGATACACGGCCGATTACCCCGCCAACCGGAGCCTCGGGTTGCAATTTCGTGGGGCTTGTACCGGTACACGGGCCCGTGTACTGGTACACTTTGACAGTTTCTGAACAGGCCGAACTGCAGGGGTGTTTTTGCTATTGTAGCAATACTATATGTGTACCCACGCCCCTAGGGCTGTTCTTTGAGCTTGGGACGGCAGGGAGAAAGGTGAGGGAGCTCTCCACACCTCCTCATTCCTTTCCCTTGATCTTTGCTTGGATTTTATGAGATTTAACCTCTCTTTTTGCTTATTGAAGACCTTTCCATCTTGGAGAGAGCTTGAAGCTTGGTGTTGGAGCTTGAAGGAGGAGAGATCTTCAAGCTTGGGGGATTTTGCTCTTTGTTTGGAACTTCCTAAGAGGTTAGTTTCTTACTTCTCCTCTCTAGATCTTTTTTGGTGGGTTTTATGTGTAGAAACCCTAGATTTGGAAAAACTAGGATTTATTTGGGGCTTTTTGGTTGGAGGCTTTTGAAACTAATGTAATGGGATTAGAACCTTGGTTTAGGTTGCTTTGGAAGAGATTTGACTTTCATTTGAGCTTTGGAGAGGGATTTTTACACTATAGGTGAGATTTTTGGCCCTTTTGCCTAGTAGGTTAATGTTTGAGTTAGTAGTTGTTCGTTTACTTCTTATAGCTCACTTTTTGATGCTTCTAGGGTGCTAGGAGCTTAGTGGACACCTTCGTTGGAGCAAACGAAGAGTTGCGCGTCGTTCGGTGGATGTGACCTAGCCTAACATATGAGAAATCCTCATATCCGATGTTTTATGCTTCGTAAAGTAGAAATTCATGCATTTCCATGATAAATGTATTTATTGTGAATTTTAGAATGCTTAACATACCTATCTTATGTGTAATGAATTTTCGGACCTCTATGTAGCAGAGAGTTTGCATGTGGGGCTTATGTTGCATTCGGCATTCTTGTGTGGGCCTTAGGATCACGTTCCTATCGTAGAAATGAACGTTGTTTTCATGCATTTAAACCTATGCCTAATTGAGACATAAGGGATCTAAGTAAGCCATAAAGAGGTTTGGGGAATTGTACTACTTGAGAATAATTGGGCTAATGTCATTAAGCGGCATTAAGCTCGGGTCATACGTTAACCTAGTGTTAAAGTCATAATTGGAACATAGAAATGAAATGTGCTTACTTATAGCATGCTTAAATGTCATAAAGAGGCACTAAGCAAGGTGAGTGTTGGAACATCACATTGAGACATAGACTAGACCCTTGGGGTTACTAGTGAGCATTTCCATGTTAGAGACATAATGACGAGATCTGTGATATGATGATTATGATTACTTGCCACTTGTGCTCATTCGCACATACTTGTGAGGGTCGCTCCCGACAAGCCGGCACTCCGAAGTTCGCCTTTTGCGACGCAGTTCGCGCGTGCGGGATTGAGACGCCTGTAGGGTCGCGTGGGACAGCCTTATTCCAGCTTGGGATGATGTGCTACCACGGGCAGCTAGGCGGCGAGACGCCTGTAGGGTCGTGTAGGACAGTCCCGTTCCTCGAGGGGGAATGTTGGTACTACCACCGGCAGCTAGGCGGTACAAGCTGGACTACCTTGCGTAGGTCCTTAATTGAAAATGGAAATCGACATGGAGCCGTTTATGTAATAATCACTACTTGATAATACATCGTAGTTGGATTCAGTGGACATTGGGACATATAGTGTACTTGGTCGCTATGATAGTACATACTAGATATATTTTGGACACTTGGACATGTAGTATACTTGATAGTATTGCTTGTTGCATCATAGTATACTTGGTAGCCATGATAGAGTATACTTGTTATGTATTGGTATTTTGGATTCATGATAGTTTAGATGTTCATCATGTTGACATCATCTTATATCGTGGCATAGTAGTATAGCATTTATTATATGCTTTCTTTCCACAGTCACTTTATATTATCCTTATCTACTTATGTTTTGGGCCTAGTAGTGCATTTTGCTCAGGTCAGTAATTGCCCACTAGGAACTATAAATTATAGTTCTCATGCCCCTTGTTTCATGTCTTCTTACAGAGCCTTCCACTCCGGGAGAGGCTCGGGATCGCGGGAAAGGAATCGCCTCGGGCTAGCCAGCGAGGGATTTGTCAATAGGTGGTCTGCCTCTCTTTTGGGTTTTATTTTGGAGAGGTTGAGAGAGATTTGTACCATTTTGTAGAGACCACCCATTATATGTATCAGGAGGCTTATGTTGTATTATTTTCCTTTATGTTTTAGTGGTTCAGTTTTCTTTTTCTCTACTTGTTGTTAGAACTTAGCTGTATACTTACTCTGATATCTCTAGTTACTCTCCTTTTCTTGTTCACTTATCGCTTTTGTTATAGACGCCTTATATGTGTTGGCATATGGCGGGTCTGGGCACGCACCGTGCGCGCCTATGCCGGGTCCCGGGGCGTAACAACTACCGTCAGCCACTAGCCGATAATCCTACCCTTCAGGGTACACCGACCTCATAGGTCATCAAACGACAAGAGTCGCGAACTGACTGACTAGGTCACAAACATTTCAAATAGTGGATCTGAGAAAACTATTATCATCCGTCGGCAACTAACCGACAATCCCACCCCTCAGGGTATACCGATCTCAACGGTCATCTAACGACAGAAGTCAATCGGACCTACGGAGGGTCCACCGCACCTATAACTAAGAAACACTAAATGCACAACCCCACAATTAAACCTACGGAAATCGGTTTCCCAAAACCGATTACCGTAACTAGGCGGAAGTCCCGAAAATCGCACCAGGACTCCGTCGGGACCCACGAATTGTCCCAGAACGCACCGACTCATGCTACAAGTCACCCCCTGCCAGTAAACACAAATATTCATGCGACATGGCAGCAAACATACCGCCTCACATTGAAACGATTATCTTCGGATAATCGTACTTCGATCCGGGTTCCCAGAAGTATCCAATTCGACACTGGAACCCACCGTCTCTCACCCGTTGTTTTCGAACCCTCGAAACAACGCGGTTGACGAGCCAACAATGCTGAGCGACATAACAATTTATCACGAGGCACCGTCGGAAGAATTCTGAACTGAAAACCATTCCGTCGGCGGATTTCACCGAAAAATGCACCGAAAATCAACATTTGATTTCCGAAAAAGCCTGGGGCCTTGGACAACCAGTCCAAAGGTCACTCGCTGTCCTTACACACTACCTACAGCAGCCACGAAGTGCACAATTGCACAAAAGCCCCCGCAAATACCTAAAATCAGATCATTTTATGTGATTTTCGGGGTTTTACGGCCCAAGAGCGCAAACCGAGTACCTTCGAGCCTGACCAAGATACTCACTGATAGGTTTCGACGTACTGGAGGCCGTGCTCATGATTCAGAGCATAGCCGACCACTGTGGAGGGCGCAGAAGTGATGCGAAAATATGTGAACTGCGCGCACAGCATGAAAAACATGCTTATCTCGCAAACCAGCGTCTCGTTGACCCCAACAAAGGTAAGTACGATGTTCAGCACGACACAGAGATCATTGTGTCACTTCTGGGAGCATTAGGGTATCCTCGGATTGCCGGAAAGGTGATCGGAACCCCAAACAGTGCACAGAGTACTGTTAAAAAGTTACCGGAGCACGTTGGAGCCCAAAGGTGGCCGGCGGCGACCGGACGGCGGCGGGTGTGCCGGCAGGGGGAGGCTGAGGCCGGTCAAAGGGGGCCCGGGCACGCATTGGCCGGCGACGGGAAGCGGCAGCGGCAGCTGGCAATGATGCCCTAGCCAAGGCAACCCGAGGAGAATTCGGCCCAGATCCGGCCGACAGGGAGCTTTGGCGGCGGGGTTGCCGGCAGTTGACGAGTGCGGCCGACCCAGGGGAAGCGGCGCTCACGCTTGCCGACGGCGGAGGGCGGCGGCGGCGGAGATGCTGGATCATCCCGAGCCCGCATGGGCTCGGCTCGAGCTCAGCTAGCCGCAGTGGCCAAGGCAGCGGCCGGGGGGGGCAACGGGACGACGGCGGCGGCGGAGATGCTGGATCATCCTGAGCTCACATGGGCTCGGCTCGAGCTCAGCTAGCCGCAGTGGCCAAGGCGGCGGCCGGGGGGCAACGGGATGACGGCGGCGGGTAGCAGGGGGCCGAAGAAGGGCAACCCAGGTGGCCCAAAGCGGTGGCGGCCTGAGGACCAAGAGTTCGGGTTGCCTCGGCCTGAGCCCGCTTGCCTTGGCCGCAATCTGCCAGGCCAGCAGGGGTAGCGCGAGGGGAGGGCCACGGCCGGCGGCGAAGGTTACTGGGGCTTAGGGAAAGGCGGCAGCGGCGACCTCTGGCCAACACTACGCGCTCATTGGTAGTGCAAGTTGAAACTGGACAACACTACGCGCTCCAACACCTCGTGCCACTCGGCACACAAGGCACTCTTCTTTGTATTTACCTTCCCTTCGGGGAATACATTCCGATTCGATCACCGACATTGCTTAGAAGCAATATCACCGGTGCATTGCTCCATTGTGAGTACTCCAACTCCGCACTGACCTTTAGCTCTAACATGAGATGGCCCACCTCGGCACATCCCAATTCCAACCCTCAACTCCATGTGGCTTGCCACTAGCTCAAGGCCTCACCAAGAGCACTTCATCTTTCGATACCATATGCCACGGTCAATGTCGAACTACTTTCGCAACGAGCTCACACGAACGCCTTGCTCGTGAATTCGGGTCAAACTCCTCGATAAGGCTATCCGCCAAATCGCTTTCCTCGGTTTCCACAGATAGACCATAAGCCACCAATACTACGTAGGCCCACACCTAAACCTGTCTCAATGTGCAGCGTCTCTCGCTCGCAAATGCAGACCCAATCATCATCAGGCAAAATTCTCACTTGGGATTCGCACACACTCCAACCAGGAGCAACCATGACCCTAAACCGCATCAAATCCCCGGGTTGGGTCACAACCGAACTCTTGATATACTATTGATCGCACGACACGCTCTATCGAGCACACGTATCACTACCGGTTCCTAAGCACCTAGTGCGAGCCATCCGTCCTACGAGTGATCCCTGGCACGCTTCACACCTAACCAAGCTCAAGTGCTACTGCCAACTCACTCGCTCAGCTGAACCCAGTTCGCACTCCACGAGTAACTCTACTCAAACGTCACATGCCTCTATAGCGCTCCACACTAAGTCCAGCATCAGGCAACTCTTGCCTACGCACGCTGACTTTACGAGCACGACCCTCCTACCTCACATCGAGGTACTACTAGGCCCACAGGCCAAACTTGGCCACTAACCAACTGTTCCGTCAATAGTGATCCACTTTCATTGTTCGATCCACCGAAATGACATCCGAAATACTCGGACTACTCGAGTGCCCATAAGCATCATGGCTCAACTCTCGCAATTTACTACTCATATTGCTCTGAGAGTCGATTCGCCACTTCTATCCCTACCGCGAGTCTCACTTCTCGTCATAGATCACTACTAGTACTTCGCTAATGCCATCTGGCTACTGGCAGGTACTACGCCCTCACAACACGAGCATGCCCGGGTATCTATACTTACCCGTCCACTCGGTCTCTACTATGCTCATGCACGACAATAGTAATTAACCACATAACCATTGCATACAATGCATGAACTTCACATCATGCAAAACATATGCTTGCATCAATAACCCATACCTGCAACAGCGTCGTCAGCAGCAGGGTTCTCAACCTGGGTCGCGTATCTACGTCCACCCGGCGCTCACCGTGAACCCTTAGGTTGCATTGTCCTCAACACCTTCTCTCCCGACCATGTCGCCGGTGGCACACCTGCAGGCCGTCCCAAAGGAGAATAGGCTATCGCCAGTGCCAGGCCTCGGCTGTCACCTTGCGGACACTCGTCCAACGCACAGCCCAGTTGCCCACACCTGTAGCACTTGCCCTCTCACAGCTCACACTACTGTGGGGAACGAAAACACCCACAAACGACATGTCTCACCAAGGACTGAATACAGTAGGTCCCCAGAACTCGGCATCAGGAGCGTAAACACATTGCACTCAGTTGAGAACTTGACGGACCACCGAATCCACTCATTGGCCGTCCTATTTCCTTTTTCCTTGCAATTAGACTCACGCTCCCTTCTGCACAATTGCATCGCCTTGTTCTATCCACAAGGTCTAATCCTCCAATCTCCTTTAATCTCCACCACTCCACACTCGGGAAGGGCTCCTAGAGAAATAGAGGGAGAAAAATCACATATTGGGTGGTCTCTGGCTGTGAACAAGAGAGGAGGAGTTGGTGGGGTCTTTATAGGATGCCACAATCGCATTTAAGCCCTTCCTCCATCCATATTTGCAGCAGACCAAAGTTTGCTGCGAGGCCCATTTAATACCGATACAAGGTTGGTTGTCACCGGTTACACGATTCCACAGAACCAAACCTGAGAGCATTCTGTTCGGGTAATACACTTGGTACCGGTACAAAATGACTTTGTCACCGGTTACAAGGTTTCGCAGAGGCAAACCCGAGAGCTCTCTCTCTCGGTCTGCTATATGGTACCGGTACAACATCGATGTCGTACCGGTACAAAACGCCCAAACTGTAGTTTTAACACTCGTTCGACTTCTCTTCGCGCCGAGCAACGCTAAAACCCTTCTAACTCTTTTAGAACTCCTTTTTAACCCTTCCAACATTGTTGGAATGTCAATTGGATTTTGTCCAACTATTTTTCTCGACACACTTTGGTCACTTTGACCAAAGTGATTTAACACGATGAGGATTCCATTAATTTCTCAAAGATCATGAGGGCCGCCAAAACTCGCGAAGTTCCAAGTCTCCGCTCGCCTCAAATTGCCCAGGGACACCACTTGGCCCATCCCTCGCCGATCTAAACGAAGATCGCCTACGCAGTGCTATCGCTTACTAAAACGCGACAACTCTATTAATCTTCGACCTTCTAGGTCGAACACGAGACACTTAATACCGACTCAAATCGGGCGAAAGCCATGCAAGGGCGTCTATTTTCATCACTCGGTTTTATGTTGTGCGCGCCCAACACGAACATCCTCGATTGAGAATAAACCACACCTTGAACCTATCTCTAACATCCGTTTTAGAGGTTTATGACATAACCCAATCAATTTACCTTTCACCAAAAGTCTTAAGTCCTCGTCTCTCATGAGATTTAATCTCCTATGGTTTACTATCCTAGGGTCTCCTAGGTTCAACTAAACTATTTTCTATTATTCCTTTTGTGTTCTTTTTTATGCTCTGATACCATCACTACAAAAGAATTAGGTTATATGAATACATGTTTGGGACACTTTTGTGTAAGTGTCCCATTTATGCCAAAATTTTTTTAAAAAAATCTACTAATGCCTAAATATAAAGCCCAATCCAACCAAAAATAAAATGTTACTCTACTCAACCCACCCCACCCAGCCTATTCGGCCCGATTACAAACAAAAAAGAAAAAAAAAAAAGAAAAGAAAAATCGATTACCATCTCCCATTCTCTCCTCACTCAATCCACTGAAATCCTAGACGAAGATCCCTTCCTTTCGTCCTCCTCCACCACCGCAGCCAACGAGGTAGAGTTCCGGCGGTTACTATATGCTTAAATAAGTGTTGGTAAATTAGCAGCACTCTTTTAGGTTATAGCGATACTCTTTAACTGTCATTATATGTCTAGCGACCCCATATATAGCAACACTTTTTAAAAGTGTCGGTAATTTAGCCAGCAGCACTTTTTTGACCTATACTGACATTTAAAACTATCGCTATAGACCGTTTTTGTTGTAGTGCATCTTATCTGACACGCCCCTAGTCCGCCTCTTTGGTCGGATTCGGGCACGCCAACAGACCATCAAACGAACAAGATTTCCCCTGTACCGCGGACAAAGTCTCCCCTGTACGTCCAAAGCGTCACAATCCATACAAAGCGCGAGGTTCCAACCAGAAACAGCATACAACAAAGATTGCATAAGGAAGGTATCAAAAACATAAATGCTAAATTATTACAAGCATTCAACTCATATATTATATTTTACATATTACATTTCCTTTTTGATTCTTTGATTCTTACTTCCAAACACAATCCAATTCTTATTATTTCATTACAACTTGGTTTTTTTCTTTTCTTTGACATCCCTAAATAGCCGACTCAGGGTACATCAATCTCTGGTCTCGGTGGTAGGGCGCTAACTATGGAGCTACGCCCTCGCCTCGCACCGCCGCGCCGCTCACGTGTGAACCTGTACCCCCAAAAACAACATGGGGGTGAGAACTATTGTCCATAGTACCCAGTGGGTATGGCCACCCAAGAGAAAAGCTCGACCCACCAGGTCCAAAGGAGGCACTGCAACATGTTAGTCCAACAGATATCCACAGATAATATTTATGCAAATATTAAACATATGTTTATGCCTCAAGACATGTAATATGTAAATCATGCAACTCATGCAAGTAGATTAATTGATTCTACTCTCTATCCTTTATTCTTAGCCACAAATTACTCATTTGTCATTCTTTCCTAAGGTTACATTTACCTTAGCCAACTATGCCACTAGACTCGGTCTCAAGTCAATCAACTGCAGAATACCGCACACAACCAGGCTCGAGGTGATGGACGTCTCACATACACCTCAGCGCTAAATCCACTCAGCTGGGATACCAAACCTATAGCTCATGATGCATGCTTGATGTACATTCATTTGGCTTTTACCCAATTGTACCGGTTAACCTTGTTAACCCCAAAAACTCACAACCCGAAATCCCTGTTGTTCGAAGAGGCTCCAAGCACTTCCACTCGAGGGACCGTCTTCAGGGGCCATTATTCCTATGGTGACCAATTCCGGAGCGCACCGCTTGAGGGGGACCTACCACTCTCAAGCCAAGACTTATCGTGAGTATCGATCCAATTCCCAATTTGGGAATGTAAAGCCACTAGCCATAATGCCACAATGCCACAATATCATAACAAGTTTCTACCTTGTCATATATGCCACTCTCTAGGCTAAATGCCACAATATCTCTAAGTTCACATTGTTATGTCAAATGCCACAATATCTCTAAGTTCACATTGTTATGTGAAATACCACAATGTTCCTAAGTTCACATGCATATACTTTTTAGCACATGTTACAACTTGCCAACATGTATAATTTCATCTAGCACATTTCATAATGTCAACATGCATATTCCATTTATCATATTCCACAATATGTCTACATACACATACCAACTAGCATATTTTCATAACGTTAACATTCATATGCCATCCAACATGTTCCATGATTTATCAACATGCATATTACCTCTAACATATTCTAACAATATGCCAACATGCATCTATTCTTTATCGTCCAATGGTAAGCATTATGCAACTTAACATTTTTCTCATGCATTCATTATTAGCATTTTCCTCAATGTATTAAACATGCACGTCTTAACGGTAGGTATTAAACATCAAACATAATACGGTTCATGCATCCACATTATCTTATGCAACCTACCACTATACATACATGCATCAATAATGAATATTACTTTGCTTCAACATGGAAGCGAGCTAGACACTTCGTTGAGCACAACCCACCTCGTAACGCTCTCGGATTGCTTGTAGTCACTTGCAATCGGCCTCCCGCAGCACCCGCCGCCCGGTTCGGCTCGAACTAGCACTCGACCACCAAACGGTCACCAATCCGCAATCCGAAAATTTAAGGTCTATAACTTGATGCCACGATACTCCAGATCCGTTCTCGTGATTTTTGGACGTCACCTCGGCCCTCCAGGCGGAAATGAAGCCGAAATGTCCGTTTCTTCCATATCTTCGCATAGGCTCGACGAATCGCCGAACCGACTTTGCCAACGCGTTCGTATACCTAGCAATTAGATTTGTATAGGGTTAGTTTAGATCAAACCCTAACATAAAGCAAATCCCCATTTTTAAGCCCTAAGATGCACTATTGTAAGAAATCACCATACAACCTCTTAATTCATGCAATAGTCATCCATTTAGCATCTAAGGATTCTACTAAACCCATTCTTAGAGCATATAAATAAAGCTCTAAAGATCTACCATGAGAGGAGCTCAAGCTTACTTCAACAAGCTTCAATTAACCCAAGTATTAAGGATTTAACATGCTAAGTATACTCTAGAGATCATTAGAATCTCTCACACTAAGGATTTAATCAAAAATCCCAATTGCAACTCTAGATTTCTATTTTACCAAGAGGGTCTCATTAATCATGATATTCTCTTCATAAATTAGTTTAGAATCATATATAGACCCTAAGCATCTTATTTACAAAAGACTTAATCCTAGCCTTAACTCAAATCCACAAAATTCACCATAGCCACCATGCTCATCAAGCTAAATCCACCATTGGAAAGCTTGCTTCACCATTGGAGAGCTCCAAGCTTCATCTCCAACATCATCTTCTCCAACTTCATCTTCTCCAACATCTTCTCTTTAATGGAGATCTTGCCAGAGAGAGAAAGCTAGGGGAGAGAGAAATGTGAGGAGTGGGCTAAAGAGCAAGAGAGAAAGATCTCTCTCTCTCTCTCTCGGGTTGAAGAAAGCAAAGGGAAAAGCCCTTTTGTTACATGAATAGCCCCCTCAACTAAATACAATTTACATTCATTTTTGCAGCTCCGGTACAGATATTTTTTGCCTACCCTTCTGAATGTCCGTTTGAGCTCAAATTTGACAGTCAGACTTGGTTTTACTTAACGAAATAAATTTTAATCTTTCAGTTTCGACCATATTTGGTCACCGAAAGCTCTACCGAATTGAAATCTCTAGCAGATAGCAGTCGGATTTTATTTTTCACTTTCCGAATGTCAGAATGACATGAAACTTTAAATTTAGCCTCATAAAAATAATTCTGACATACTCTTCAGTTTTCATAATTTTCTAACACTGTGCATTTTCTGTTAAAATATTAGTCTCGTCTCTTACAGAAAATTTTAAATTTTCTGTTTTCGTTCCGATTTCAGCACAAGTCATTTCTGACTTATATTTTACTTCACTAAATCCAATAAAAATAGTATCTCACACTATTTTTTTTTTTTTACTTTTATATCAAAATCCGGTATGTTATAGGGGACGATGCCGGGGTTAGGGTTACAGCCAGGGAAGAGGGGCCCGAGGCTTGTGGATCTTGTTAAGGATTTTGTATTGGCAAGTTTCATGAAGTGAGTCAGAGTCTTGAAGGATCGAAGCGGATTGACAAAAATCGAAGAATCACGATGCTCAGGTAAAGTTTTAATTCATGTTATGGTGATTCATACTTAGTTATAGGCATTAGAATCATAAACTCAAAGTTTAATGGATTAGAAAGTGCCTCGGAACATTGTGAAATCCGAAATAGTCCAATGTGTGAAAAAATGCACTGTGAAACGGTACAGCAATTGACCAATATCGGTACAGCCATCAACTTTGGCTTCGCAGTTTTTTGTTTCGTCATCGTGTAACCGGTGGCAGCCTTTCGTGTACCGGTACACTGTGTAAAATCGTGAAAACTTTCTAATCCGACTCCGTTTGATTCTAAAGTCTATAAATAAGCTATTGGGGTTCTCTAATATATTAAGCATCACGAAAATACATGTTTGAGAAACCCTAGAGGCTCGGATTTCATCTAAAACATACTTTCTATATAAAGCCTCTTTTAGGTCAAATCGAGATTTTGGATTTTGATATCAATATGTCGATTTGATCTCCGCTTCGCTTGGAGTTCGCTTCCCTGGTTTTCAACGATACTCTAAGCGGAGGATCGCCATACACATGATGTTCTTCATGATGGCGTCGTGGATTCGGCGTGATTGACGGCGGTTCGTGGATTCGGATCGTTGGCTCGTGGATTCGAGTGGCGTTCGTGGATTCGGACGTGTGCGAGGCGTTCATGGATTCGAACGTGTGGGCGTGGACAACCCGGAGGATTGCGCGAGGTTCATAGGAGGTTAAGAGAGGTTGAGTCCGTGGAGTCGGTAATCACCTTATAATCTTTTCTCTTAGTGAATTATTTTTTTCACGTGTTGGTCCCGTGGGTTTTTCTCCAAGTTAGAGTTTTCCCACGTAAATCTCGGTGTGATTTTTATTTTTCGCATTTATTTTTATCGCATTGAGATTTGTGGTTTTTGGCTTTTTCACCTATTCACCCCCCTCTAGGTGATAGATACAATCTAGATAGATTCTTGGGCTCCTCAAAACTTTCAATTGGTATCAGAGCGAGATCTAGATAAATTGTTATCTAATGGCCGAAAGCGGAAACATTAATCGACCACCGCTCTTCGATGGCACAAATTATGCCTATTGGAAAGTTCGCATGAGAGCTTTTCTAATTGCAATCGATCAGCGCGTTTGGCAATCAATCGAATTTGGATGGAAACATCCTATTGAAAATGTCGAGAATGTTGAAACGCCAAAACCACGGAACAAGTGGACGAAAGATGAAAACGAGGCATCTTCGTTTAACGGCAAAGGCATAAACACTTTATTTAATGCATTGTCTCAAACGGAGTTTACTCGTGTTTCGGCGTGTGAAACCGCCAAGGAGATTTGGGATACTCTACAAGTTACACATGAAGGAGCGAGCTTAGTAAAGGTCCAAAAATTGCAAATACTAACAAGCAAGTTTGATTCTATTTGTATGGATGAAAATGAGACCTTTACCGAGTACTATACGCGTCTACAAGACGCAGTCAATATATGCGCTAACTTGGGAGAGAAAATTCCGGATTCAAAAGTTGTTAGAAAGATCCTTCGAACTCTTCCGAAACGCTTTCGGGCAAAAGTTGCCGCGATCGAAACGGTTAAGCATCCGGACGAGATGAAAGTCGAAGAGTTAGTAGGTGCTTTACAAACTTATGAGATGACTTTTCCTACTAATCAATCTTCTTCCAAGTCTTTCTCTAAACGCACAGGGGTTGCATTAAAATCGACGAAGGAGGAAGATGGAACAAGCACAAGAATGACAAGGCTACATCATCTAAGCAACAAACGTTTTCTATGTTTTCATCTTCTAACGAGAAAAAGCGTGCAAAGGCTTCAAAAGAAAAGGATGTATTTGAAGGCGAGATCCGATACTACAAGTGCAAAAGCTACGGTCACATCGCAACGGATTGTCCTTCAAAGAAATCCTATGCTAAGAAGGCATTGCAAGCAAAGACGTGGGATGATACAACATCAAGTGAATCAAGCTCAAGTGACGAAGAAAAGAATGGAAATCTTGCTTTATTTGCTAAATCTACCTTGCCTTCATCTAACGTTGTTTGTTTATCCTCTATTGCTAATAATTCCAATATTTCTCTTTCTTCGCATGATTCTTCGAGCGACAATGGCGAAAGAGAGGAGGAATCAAACGACAACGACATAGCGGAAGCATACAATCAACTTCTTATTGAATCAAAGAAGATGGCTAAACTTAATAAGAAGTTGAGGCGTCGTTTGTTGAATCTCGAAGAGGAAAACAACAACTTGAAGATCACGAACAAAGCCCTCCAGGAGGAAAGGGAATCAATTTTGAAAACTAATTCTGACCTCCAAGAGAAGCTTAATGAAGCGGAATCAACAATCAAATCCTCTAAAGACAAGATTGGATTTTTGGAGTGTCAATTTGAGGAAACCCACACATTCAATCAATCATTGACCAACCAAGTTCGACAACTCAAATCCGACATACAAAAGTTCTCATCGGGATCGAAGAAATTAGACTATATGCTCGGGTTGGGTCAAACGGATAAGTTAGGCCTCGAATATGAAAGAGTTTTTGTTGAGAAGGGTTCTAAATCAACTTCGAAAGTCTCAACAACTTTGAAAGACAAGACGTGTCATCGATGTGGCGTCAAAGGAAACATCAAAAAGAATTGCCCAAACAAAGAAAAGATGAATCAATCGGCAAGGTCTTCACATCGTTCGGCAACTCCTAAAGCTCAATCGGCATCATCTACAACTCGACTTCCCCCCGCGGAATCAAAAGCAAAATCAAGTGAGTCGAGTACCTCAAAAGAATCGGACTTCTAAATCGCAACGCCAAGTTCTATCTAAGCCAAAGCAAACCGGATGTCTAATGCAAAACGACAAATTCAAACAAAGTCTCAAGTGAAGAAACCACCAACGGTTGATCTAAAATCTAACCAAACGGCACCAAACGTCGACAAGCCGAGAAAACCAAAGATCCGACAAGTTTGGGTCCGGAAAGGTGATATCTTTCCTTACTTCTCGTCTTAGTTATTTTTGATTTCTCGTGTAGTCCTTTGATAGGTGCTTATTGCATATTTCTATTCATTGCATTACATGTTTAGATGTTTTTTTCTTGTGTTTTGAATTTTGTTTGTTTAAAAATCTTTTTGAGGAAAGGTGTTTAGGAATTATTATTTTGAAGAGAGAAATTTTTCAAAATCACTTAAACGGTATTTAACTTCATAATCATATTAAGTTAAATTCATATTTAATTATCGTTTTTACTCCACTTTTTATTATTTTGACGATAATTTAATATATGATTTCTTAATACATATATTTATCAAAATTTTGAAATCAAATTTGATCTTTTGGTGATTAATTTATCTTGGTTGTGTGTGTTGAATATGATAGATGGATATTCGCTAATAGACTAAAGTTTGTCAAAATATTTTCAATTGTGAGATTGTCTAATTTAGGGAGAGTTTGAAATTATTAAAAAAAAGAAAAACTCCTATGTTTGAAAAGATGTGGAAAGAGTTACATCCAAAAGGAGTGTGAAAACTACCACCATATGTAGGAAAAAGCTACCACCTCGATCGTCCGGCAAGTGTTTGAAGCTACCACATGAAGATTGAGTTGATTAACAGAAAAAGGTTGGAAAAAATGAATATTTTAGAATTTTCGAAGTAATAAAGTTTTAGTTTGAAAAAGATGCTCAAAGAGCCACCCCCGGTATCATATTAATTAAATCTCTATTTTGAACGGATTGCGACAAATTGGTGTCAATTTTACCGAATTTCTAAAAATCATTTTTCGTAAACCGTTATATCTTGATGATTTTGAAACTTGAGATCATTTTTGATAATGAAATTTTGATATTTCGATGTATTTTGAAATATTATAATATTTTATTCTCATTTTAATGATATTTGAAGTAAAATCCTTAATTTATATGAATTTAATTTAATTTGATGGATTTTTAAAGTAAAATTTTTTGAAATCTGAGATCGTGTACCGGTACACAAACCCGTACCGGTACGATCACTGTAGCCGCGGAAATATAACCGGTTACAGGGCTTTTATTCTCTCTCAAATTCGAACCAAACTTCATTCTCTCTCTCCCTAAAAATCCCTGGTGCCTTCCTCTCCCAGATCTACACGATTTCCCTCAGAAATTTGTGAGTATTTCGCTTGGATTTAATCGTTTCATCGCGTTCATGTTTATTTTTCGAAAATATTCCGAGTTGAAGCTAGATCTCTATTTTGATCGTTTTTTATGAATTTTGTGCTGTAGATTAGTGTTTAAGGACATTATCTTGCTTCTAGAACACTTGAATCACATCAAAGCACATTATTTTTCGCTGATCTATTTTCTAAGCTTTATTTTACATGTAATTTCGGGATTTTTGATGAAATGTTATTTTTGATGAAATTTTTTGCATGATCTGGTTAGAAATAGCATTTGTATGCATTCTAATATTATTAGAAATTTTTTTCGCTATTTTTACAGATTTTTTCAAAGTTTTGTTCATGCAAGGTTAATTTTTGTATAGGAAAAATGGCATTTTCCCTTCCGTTGATGATTTTGGTGCTGATGACCGCTGGAGGCGGTCGTGGACGTGGCCGAGGTGGTGGTAGAGGTTGTCGTGGGGCCTCTAAGAGGACACATACAGCTGAAGAAGCGTCCGGATCTGATCCGGATTATCAGGCAAGCTCCCCGGAAGAGACTGAAGAACCTGTTACTCGTCTTGACAAGGGCAAAGGAATAGCTGGAGAATCCTCACGTGGCGGTGGTTCTCGTGCAAGGGAAACTCGGTCGAAGCATGCCGCGGATGTTCCCTCAGAGCGACAGAGGATGTTCTTGAGCAAGTCTTGTATTGGAGAACGTTATGTCAACTTCAATGATCTTATACATGACGTTCCTGACTTTGGGCGACTACTTCAGCGGGTTCCTATTGAGCCAGTTGGTAGGGTTCCTGCTCGAGCTCCTTTTCGTGTGGAACTCATTCGTGAGTTCTATATGAACGGGAAGGTACTTGCAGAAGATGAGGAGACCGGGACTTCTCTTTTTGAGACAGTCGTGCGACAGCAGAGGGTCGTCGTTACACCATATACTATTGGAGAGCTTTTGGGGATGAATGTGGACACTACAGGTCTTTTTATACTTCAGGAGGATTTCAGTCTTCATCTCACTGGGATACAGTTGTAGCAGCTATCTGCAAAGCTGGAGTGCAAACGAATCGAGCTTATGTAGAGTCCAAGAATTTGCGACCAGAGTATCATCTACTGTCCTTGGTCTTGAGCTACAATGTGCAACCAACGATTAGAACAAAAAGGATTCGTTGGGATCGTTTGCTTCTACTGTTTCTACTTGGTCACCCGGAGCAAGCATATGGATTGAATATCAACATTCCCTTTCTGATGTGGCAGCGGATGATTCATGTTATTCAGGCTTCTGCTCGACGGGATTTACTTCCATTTCCTCTTTTGATCACGAGGATTCTGCAGGACAATGGAGTGGATGTTTCTTGTGAAAAGTATGATTTTGGTCTTGGTCCAATCGATGCTGTTACCTGGGCCAAGTCAGTCAGCACTCTAAAGTCTTTTCAGCAAACAAAAGGACCATCTCGAGCAGCTCCTAGCCAGGCACCTCCACCACGCGCAGAGCGTGAAGGATCTTCCAGTTCAGGGGGAGAATCACTTCGCCATGAAGTGCGATCTTTAAAAAAGAAAGTGGCTGATCTTGCTAGAAAGGTGGAAGTGGGTATAAGAGGATGATGGACAAGTTCGGATGTAGACATGACGATATTTTTCCTCCTCAGCCTGTCTATACGAGGTGTACTTCATGACATCCTCTTATTCCTCCATCTACTGGAGCTTCAGATGCGGGAGGTTCTAAAGCTGGCGCTGGAGTTGATGATGATGATGACGAGGACACGGAGTGATCTCTTCCTCAAGCTTAGTCTTTCTAATTCACTGTATTTGCTGCTTAGGATGATGTTTTAGTTTAGTTTTGCTTGCTTATCTTTCTTTGGCATGTTTTTATTTTGTTTTAGGCCTGTAACTATGACTTGACTACTTTTTAGTATGTTTCCTCTATATTTGCTTTCATTTTGGCAATTTTTGACAAAAATGGGAAGAGCGTAGGTGAACAGGGGGAGAGCGCATGGATGAACAGGCATTGAACTAAGCAGAGGATGATGAGATGTGAACAAAGGGGGAGATGTGATCGAGATGTGAACAAAGGGGGAGAAGGTATAAGAATTTAAGGTTAATCATTTTTGAATGAATTGTTTTGCAGGAAATCAAGACTTCAAGACTCCTAGTTGCGTCTAAGTCATAGAGTCTGTTTTAGGAGTTTTTGATGTAATTTTGAATCTCAAATTGTATTTGGATTACACGCGAGGAGTTCAATGTTTTGGTGATGACAATTGAACTTCGATTCTTTTATGTATTTTTGAGTTTTATCACGAAATTGCCAAAGGGGGAGATTGTTAAGGATTTTGTATTGGCAAGTTTCGTGATTTAGGCTCGGAGATTCCAAAGAGTTTGTACATAAAAGCACTACGAAATAACAATCTCTTGGGGTTATCGAATAAATATCTGAAATCTTAGTTTTCCTCAGCTTAGTCTTTCAAAAGTGCTAAAATGTGTCACATGGCCATGTGCTTTCCGACAGTGGCCAATGTGCTACTGCCTTGTTTTTTGACGCTTCGGTTTCAACTACCGACATGGCCATAACCAGTTAACGACATGGCCATGTATCACGTAAAAAAGTGTGTAACGTGACAAAGCCCAAAGTGTTGCAAGGCTCCGTAAAAGATTAGGTAATTTGAAACTCAAATACTAAGATTACGGATATTGATTCATACTTAGTGGTATTGTACTTAATTTTGAAATGGACTCGTAGCACTAAGTGCAGCATTCCATAAAAGACTAAAGAAGCTTCAGAACCTAAGAAGCTAGAAACAGTTAGGCGAAGCTAGGAAGTTCTGAGGCTGAGTGA
>NW_017891031.1:0-6023 GCF_001540865.1 Ananas comosus
CCCACCTTCTCCCTGCCCAACCCGTGCGCACGCCCCGGCCGCCGGCGGGCTGCCCCGGTCGCCGGAAAAGCTACCCCGACCTCTTCTCTTGCTCTCTCGGCCACCCTCTCCTCCGACATCGCCGAAGTTGCGAAGGAAGCTTCTTTCACCCTTGGAGCATCATCCTCTAGCCGAGGCCCATCTCCGGCGCCGGCCCCCGCCGTCCCCGTGCGCCGCCGGCGCCGCCTCTGCTCCCTGCGGCCAACTCGGGTCAACCCAGACCGAGCCAGCTCGAACTCTGCGTCCACGCCTTACTTCGGCCGTGCCGCCCTCCAGTCGGCCCCGGTGACCTCCGGCAACCTGGCGCGCGCGTCCCCCGCCGTCCCCGCGCGCCGCCGGCCGCCGCTGGAACCTCCTGTGGCCGCCCAGACATGTGCGGGCCGAGGTCGGGCCCGCTCGGCTTCCAAGCGCCGCCGCCGCCCACCGTGGGGTGCATCGCCTTCCCCTCGGCCTCCGGCACCGCACCGTAGCCACCCCGACCTCCTCCGGCCGCCACCGCGCCGCCGGGAAGCTCGAACCCGAGATGGTGCTGGGGGAGTGGATCTCAGCCGCCGCGCCACCGGTTGCCGCCCGCCGCCGGCCAGCACCCTCCTCGGACCTCTCGGACCGACTGCTCCCTCCTCCGGCCGGACCGCCCGCCTCCCGGCCGCCGGCGGCCAACCCTAGCTCCCTGCACTCCGGTATGCTATTGTTGTATGTTCCAGCACTGTAGTTTAGGGTTCCGGTCACCTTTCTGGTGGTCCGAGGCACTCCGATAATCCGGGAAGTGAGCACGATGATCCTTACCTCGTGCTGAACATCGTGCTCACCTCCGACAGCGGCAAAGATGCCCTGGTTAGTGAGTTAGTCGCGAACTTCGCGCTGTGCGCGCAGTTTAACAGAACTTCGCGTCGCTCGTGCGCGCACCGTAGTGGCCGGCAGTGCTCCGAATGGTGAGCACGGCCTCCGACATGCTGAAACCTGTCAGCGAGTACGACGGTCGGATTAATCGACCTCTGGTTTGCTTGCACGGTCCAGAAAAGCCTAGAAATCACATGAAATGATGCGATTTCATGTATCGGTATGGGCTTTTAGGATTTCTACTTCGTTGTAGATGCTGTTGGCAGCATGTTTGGGCTGAGGGTGATCTCTGGACTGATTGTCCAAGGCCCCGGACCTTTGCGAAGATCGGAAATGTATTTTCGGTGCGTTTGTCGGCAAAATCCGCCGACGGAATGCGGTTTTGGTTCGGAATTATTCCGACGGTGCTTCGTGAGCTATTGTGTAGTGCTGAGCCTTGTTGGCTGGTCACTCGCATCATTTCGAGAGTTCAGAAATGATGAGTGAGCAACGGTGGGTTCCGGTGTCGAAATTGACACTTCCAGGAACCCGGACCCCAACAATTATCCACCAATAGTTGTTTGGTTGTGTATCCTTGTGTTTGCTGCCATGTCACACTAAAATAAGTGTTTAGAGGCAGCGAATGACTCGTGGCATCAGTCGGTGCCGTCCGGGATAGTTAGTGGGTCCCGGCGGAGTCCCGGTGCGATTTTCGGGACTTCCGGCGAGTTACGGTAATCGGTATTGGGAAACCGATCTCCGTGGGATTGTTTGTGGGATTATACTTTTAGGGTTTCTTAGTTGTGGGTTAGACACTAACCCAGTGGACCCTCCTTAGGTCCGGTTGACGTTCTTTTGCAGTCAGGAGACAGGCGCGACAGTTGTACAGGTGGGTACTTCGATCCGACGTCGGTACAGTGGTGCACGCTCGGTGATGGTTTCCTACCTCTGTTCTCTCGTTATTATCTGGCATTTATATATATATCTTGATATATGTGTTGAGCCTGAGCCATGTTGTTTTCACTTATCGGTTTTCTCTTATTCATAGTAGAGTAGAGTGTTTAACATAATTTCTTTGTGCTTACTTGGTATTTGTACCCTGTTTCATTGTGAGCCTTCTTTGATTATCTTATGAGATTATATGACACCACAATTCACATCGGATGAGGAATGGGTTGTCATGGTTTATAAGGGACTTAGAATTTAATATATCATACTGGGCTTAAGATTTTGAGGCTGTTGACTGGCCACGTTTATTGCTTTGGCGAAGGCGTTATATTTAGGTTATAGAGCGGTTCACCAGCTGCCATTGTGGCAGTCTCGGCTGAGTACATGAAAGGGGTCTGGATGAAGGCTAGCGAGAGAGTTCATAGCCTGGTGATTTGGCCTGTGTGGATTGACTGCAGTGACTTCAGGACTTAAGAGGGAGTCTATGACCCCATAGTCAACTCGGTATGTAGTAATGTGGTTGTCATTGGTTTATGAGACTTAGAAATATATATAACTGGCTTAGATTTTTGGGCTGGTGACTGGCCGGTTATATTGGCTAGTGGCTGGATCATAATAGTATTGCACTTAGATCAGCTCGATTTAGTATTCGTTTTGTGATATTCGGTGGTTCTCGCTTTTGTTGATGACGTTGGGTCCGAGTATCCTGAGGTTGGGATTGTCGGTTAGTGCGACGGCTTATTTAATTAGTCATATCCGATATACTTTTGGTGGCTGGTCAATTTTTCCTAGTGAATGATTAGGCGGTAATCATTATTGTGACATGGATTTGTCGGTTTATATCCTATACTTGTGACATGATTGGTCGAGTTTTTTAGTTGACTGATTGGTCATTCCTTTATGGTTGTTGAGAGTTTTGCTATGTTTGGAGGATTGGATGTTGTCCCTTAGTTAATCTGGCAAAAAAAGGGCAAGTGGTCGGTTTTTGTATCTTTCAGTTTGCACCTATGAGGTTGATGGGCCCTGGGAATGTCGGCTGGTGCGCGGCTGTCATGAGCATTTGTATGTCGCCGATATCGTCGATTTCACAAACTGGCGGTCTGATCTATGCAGGCATGTTCTTTTCCGAAAAGTGGCTTGAATGGTGACAACCTCCCTAGAGTTTAGCACTACGAGAGTCATTGTCACCTGGTTATCTTGCGGTGATGACCAAGAGAGCATTGGTTTAAAGATTGCGGTACTTTTGATCTTTGGACGTTGAAGCATCATTCGTATGGATAGCAGTCTTGAATGCATACTTCGGTTCTTATTTATAGTTGCTTGCTGATATTATAGATATTCATGTATGTCTTCGAGGTTACAGTAGCGGTAGCCGTTATTCAGTCTAGTTCTTACTTTCTTTCAGTTTGTTGCTACTGTATTTAGTATATCTGCTCATTACCTTATACATCTCTTTTGTTTACTATTGTTCCTATTGTATTTCCACTGACCCGTGTTGTTGTATAGCTCTTCCTGATCCGGTGAGTACTCCTCGCCTTCTTCGGCTTGCGGTACCCACTGGGAGGGGAGACATGTTTACATGTTCTCACCTCCCCCACCATTTTTTAGGTATCGCGGGCGGTGAGGGTTGAGACGAGACGTGAGGTACGTAGCGGTCGATAGAGCTTCCGATCCAGGTTATTTCGGTTTAGTTATTACCCCTTTTATTTCAGTTGTTATAGCTTAGATAGTTTATATGGTTCAGTATTTTTTTTTATTACATTTGAAAATATGTGTTTTCATGAATATAATAAACTGGTTTGTGAATTTTGTAAAATAAAAGGTTTTCTACCCCTCGTGATAGCGTTTTAAAGAAAGATAAAAGTTCCTGTGTAGGAACAGTTTTCAAAAGGTTTTCTATGAATTTTGCATCTTAGTATTTCAAAACTTGTTTCTGTGGTTGGAAACATTTTAACTGATAGATGTGGATTTATGTTTAAATATTAAACGTAAAAATGTGAACCTGTGGTGAATGGTGTATGAATATATAACTGTGGTTATTTGTATGTTCATCTGGTTGTGGTTGTATCATGTTTGAACTCTTGTACTTGTGCGACGCCGTGCAAATACAGGGGAGACTCTGTCCGTGTGAACAGTGGATCTCCTGTATTTGTGGCGGATCTGGCATACCCTGGGGTCAGGTTTTCAAAAAAAAAAAAATTCAGACGCTTTTCCGCTATGCTTTAAACTAAAAAGGGACCCCGGGGCGTGACACTATTCTTCTATTATGCCTGATTTAGACCTAGTGGAAAAGTCGGCATGGTCGGTTGCCGAACCCACTGAAAACTTTGTTGTAGTTCTCACCCCACTATTTCTACAGAGCCGGAACCGAGCGAGCCGGCGGACAACCGCGGTTAGAGCATCTCGCCCTAGATAGAGACCTCCCGAGTGGGTTTCCTATTTTTGTTTAGTCGCATACCTTTATATATCATATTTTGTGTTTTGATGACTATAGATGTTAAAGGAAAAAGAACATGAATGTTGTTAAAGATTTTATATTTAAATATAAAAACTTATATTTTGAGATCATGTAATGTAAAAGAGAAGAAATGATGCAAAAATGTAAATAATTTTCTAAGTGTAGTTTATTGCTTTCACTATTGGCTATTGCTTGCCCTCGTGCAAGCCATTGTGTATGCTTCCATTTTGTGCAAAATTTACACTCTATTTGTACAGCCTGTTGAGCCTTGGGCGGACAGGGGAGACTCTGTCCATTCGGTGTCTGTTCGACACGCTTGAGCCTGCCAAAAGGATCGGGCTCGGTGCATGACAGTTATCCCCCCTTTTGTACCCAAATAGAATTTGGGTTGGGTGGGAATAGCTTGTTCCCACCCATACCGGGTTGTACAAAGAGAGAGAGAGGGTCTAAGGTTTTGCATGAGAAAGGGGAAAAAAGAAGGGCGAATTCGGGAATTATTTTAAGAGATGACTAAAGTCGGCAACGAATCACGTTTCGCCCATGACTTTTAGAGTGAAGTCGGCAGCTCAGCGCTGCCGCGATGCTGACTTCAATGGGAACTAAATTAATAAGAAGTTGAAAAAAGCGAAAGGCCCCTCAACTATAGGCTATTTGAGATAGATCCTTCATAATTTATTTTTCAACTTCTATTTTTTTTTTTTTTACTAGGAGTAAAGCTAAAATAAATTTTGAAGTAAGAGGGGTTGTTTACTTTCTTATCATTCCAAGCAACGGAGCATCCGATTCAAAGATCAGTACCGTTAAATATGTGAACTTTTTGAAAATCAAATTTTATAATTTTTTTGACATTATTTACAGCATATTCAAACAAAAATTTGGGAATGTTTAAAGTTTAATTTAAACTGAATTTGATAATACCCGACCGCTAGATAAATGATCTTGTAAAATCATAAAATTTAGTTTTCATGAAGTTCAAATAGTCTAGATTATGTGTCACGCCCCGGGGCCGATTTTAAAAGTCTTTTTAAAACAGAGTTGCGGAAAACGTGCCATTTTTTTTTTTTTTTTTCAACCTGGCCCACGCGACGTACAGAGCTCTGCAAACAAAATCGACAAGTTCCTGATGTCCCACTCGGACAGATCTCCTTGTAATTTGCACGCGTACCAACTATACAACAGGATCACAACCACACACATTACCAATCAACAACCAAGCTATGATATGCAAATCCCATACACTAACAATCCTCAGAAATATCCATTTCCACTAAGACACTCCTTACGCTGGATGTGCAATGCACAAATACAACAAGAAGCATCCTATAAAATGCTCCCCACACGAAGCAATTTGTTTTAAATCTCTAAATTCTATCATTCATAAAAAAAAACCATTCGATAAAAACCTTTAAAAACGGTTTCCCACAATGAAACTCTATTTGAAAAAAACGTCGACCTTGACCGCTCGAGGTAGAAAAACCCAGATCATAACTACAAAAAACAAATCTCAACAGAACCCAAAACCACCGATACGACAAAACCCAATCTCATGTAAATATAATAATATCCAATAATCCATTGCATAACACGGAAATCACAACATTCAATAGCATTTAAACTGAACCATTAATTTAAATGACTACTAAAGGCGGGAAAAGAAATTAACCAGGGTGAAGGACCTACCAGCCGCTAACTAATCTCGTCCTCCTCGTCGAGCCCAATCCAAACTCTCGTCTCTGTCACCTGGGGGAAAAGGTGAAAC
>NW_017891031.1:9227-22705 GCF_001540865.1 Ananas comosus
CCGGGCTGCCGGAGCACCTTGCTCCGGCCGGCCTCCGGCGTCACGCGCGCCGCGAGCCAGACGGGCGGGGAGGGAGGAGTACCGTGCTCACCTCAGGAGGCGGCTGGGAAGCGCTGCTGCGGCGGCGAGCAGAACCGACCCGCAAGTGGAAACTCGGGCTCGGGGTGTTTGTTCCCGGCCACGCGGCGCGGAAGTTCGGGGGGGTCGCGACAGGTTCCCAGAGACGAGGAGGAGGAGGAAGGCGGCGGCAACAGCGGCGCAGCCCTTGGCTTCGGCGCTGCCTCGAGCTAGGCTCGGTCAAGCAGGGCTGGGGCGGCGCGCCAAGGCACGGCGGTCGCGGCGGCGACCGCAGAGGGCGGGGCACCGGCCGGGGAGGGTCGCCAGGCTCCGGGGACGCGGCGGGAGCGATCTCAGGCGGCGGGCGGCGGGGAGGAGGTCGCCACCAGACCTCGCCCGAGCAGGTCGGGCGGCCACGGCTGGCCTGAGACAGCTGCGCGCACGCGGGAAGGGCGCCGGCATGGGGGATGTCGGCGGGAGGATCCCAGGTGGCGCGGCGGTCGGGCACAGCTGCAACCCACCTCGGCCAGGAGCTCGCCTGGGCTGCTGCAAGGCGGCTGGAGCGGCTGCTGCGGCGCAGGCGGACGGCGGCGTCGGCCGGGATGATTGCCGGAGCACGGGGCGACACCGAGGAGGGTCCGAAGGGTGGCGGCAAGGTCTCGGGGTCTCCTCACAAACCCGAGAGTGAGATAGTGAGAGAGAAAGGAGAGGGAGAGGGAGGAAAGTGGTGGCTGCCGCGGTGGTTGGCGGCGGGCTCGGTCGGGCGGCGCAGGCACGCGCAGCAGGGGGCAGGGGAAGAGGAGGAAGGTGCTGGGGGCGACTAGGGTAGCTAGGGTTAGGTTAGGGAGACAAAAACCCTAAAAGAAGCCCAACTATGTATACAAGGCGCAACTTGCAAAAAAGGTCCACCAAACATCGGAATTTCAATCCAGCCCCTCACCGATACGACTAAAATACGCGGTGAACACCCTCCCACGTGCTGATTCTCACGCAAAACGGTACATTTAAATTATCACGATTTCGCGAAAAGTACCGTTTGCACTACCGACCTGTCTCCTCATAATCGCGCGATCTTCGCAGATCCGTCCGTCAATTTGTGAACGGAACGGATTGCACCAGTGCGATCAGCACGACGGAGACAACAAAGCTACGATTTCGTTTCGTCTAGATCGACCACGGATTCACGACAAAATCCAACCTTTTTCGAATAGAAGGAAACACACACATAAATACATATAAAACATGTATTTTTGGATTTTCTCGAAATCCGTGCGTCAAACTCAAAATCCGTCAGCGTCATTAGCTCCAGAACAGCTGACCCGGTCGAAACGAGCTATTGGACTGCTATGAACAGAGTCCGGTACGAGCCAGAAGCCAACTTCTCACCGCGGCTTCTCCGGAAAATCGAGTTACTATTCACTTTAAGTGAAACTTGGAAATCGCGTAGAATTTCCGTTTTAACTCGATTTCGCCCGAAACTTGACGAGTGCTTTTGTAATTAAAATACACACAAAAACATCGTCAACTGAGAGTTTAGCTACACTGCAAAAATCTCAGTCCTTACATTATGTTTGTTAACGATTTATCTATTACTCTTTATGAATCCCCAATGTTTTAAGCTGATGTGGCATAATCTCCTAATTTTGAATTTTTTTTATTTAATGAACCATTTTATTCTCTCTCTCTCAACATACGTCCCCTCATCTCCCCTATTCAATTTTCTTTTTTATTTAGAATGAGGCACTTTACTCTCTCTCTCTCAACATACGTCTCCTCATCTCCCCCATTCTTTATTTCTCGATCCTTCCCACTCTGTGTCCCCTGTTTTCCTCCCCCTCCATCTCCCCCTTCACCCCCCCTCCCCCCCAAAAAAGAGATTGGCTGTGGATCCCACCTCCATTCAATCCCGCCACCGTCGTCGCCGCCGCCGCCGCCGAGGAGCAAAAGGGTTGGAGAGGGGGAGTCAATGATGGTAACAATAATGACGATGACGACAATGACAACAAAGAGGGAGATGGTCGACGGAATCGGAGATGTGGAGGGCAATATTCAGTTCGGCTACAAGTTAACGCCATTGAGTCGAGGAAACAACTGGGATGGGAAATGGATAGTATAGTTCAAAAAAAATATTTTTGGCCATTTTTGGGAAGACTTGGTAAGTTTATGGGTTCTTTTATCTATTGCAAATCTGTTAATATTATTAACCTCCCGTTTCACTGCATAGTACTCTTTCCATCTTGCTTCTTTTGGTTTCATCTATAAAATACAATGAATGATCTTACATAGCTTAGGCAAATAAACTCATATTAATATATAAAGAACATGGCCATTTATAATAAAAGAATATGTTAATATCATACTGGTCTTTAGTTTTTATTGTATTGTTTGAGCACATAGAAGACTATTAATTTTCAAGATGTATTCAAAAATTCGTCCAAGGTTAACGGTTATGATAATGAGGAAGAAAGCAAAGAGGTTCCATTCCTCTGTTTTTTTCCCTTAATTTCTGTTTATTATTTCGAAATTTAGCATTAACTTGATCCAATTTGTTTGTAGGGGATTCACAATTTTCTACAGCTGTTGGTAGGAACCCAAGCAAGGAAGGTGAACAAGTTTTTGTTTCCTTAATTTCAATTGGGCTTTTTTTTAATTCGTCAAAAAATATTGAAACGTTAGAGTATATCTCAAGATGAATGCAAAGAAATGTGTTTCCGGTTTATTTATCGGACCTTGGCTATTTGTCAGCAAATCATCACCTCTTTATAGAAATTAATAACTATTTTGCGATATGCATAGTTTTTGCTCAAGACGGGATAAGTCTCGGTTAAGTTCCTGCCTTTATGTCTGCTTAGCTCTTTCATTTCTAACTATCGATTCAATTTAAAAACAAAGAAGACACTCAGATATTTAAAATTAATATTTTTTTATATTCTGACCTATTCTTGCCTTATTTATTTGAATATATTCTAATGACTTTTTTAAGTTTTTCGGCTCTTCAAATATAATACTCAACTCTTGAATGAATATTGAATAGAGAATTTATTTAAAGATTTTCTAGAAAAACAATATAACAAAATATGCTGTCTAATAATAAAATAATTCAAAAGTATCGAAATTATTGTTTTTATCGCTTTTCTATTATTTTTTCTCATTATCATACTTGCACTAGTATTGTAATAATTGGTAATTGTAACTTAAATAGAAATTATGCTAATAAAAAAAAAAAGATTGGGGAACAACGAGATTTGCTTGATTTCTAATTTAAAAGCGCTCATTGGTTTGATGATGATCTTTTGATTCTGATACAAGATATTATGATTTTCTTATTAAACTATGTGTTTATTTATTTTCTATGAATGTATTGTACGATAAGAGCTGTATTAAATTTGTAGGTCATAAAAGAGGACCTATTATTGGTTTGATTACTGGCACCTAATTTTCATAATCTTCGAATTTTGACACCAGTTTGAATTATATCTAGATGCATTAAAGAGGCATGAGGAGAGAAATGTGAAATTATTGTTCTAATGATGATTATGGACCCGATATTTACCTTATGTGATTTGACTACTTATGCAAATTCGCATATGTGAATTTTATTTGACATCAAAGAGTTTTTTTTTTTTGTTGCTTTTTGCTTTTTTTTCTCTTTTGGAAGTGAATTTGCAAACTAACAAAAAAAACATAAAAACTATTCTCTATTAGTCTCAATGCATGAAATTGAGGTAAATATAAAAAATCACGATAGAGCACTGTACCGTAAAGGATGTTTAGTTATGATGGAATAGAATAGGAAATGGAATTAGATTGCTGTTGGAATTGGAATGGATGACGAATCATTCAAAAATATAATTGTCTTTCAATTGATGGAATGAGAAATGAATGAAATTTAAAATTTTTATAGAGACGGTTTTGATTAAAAGAGAAGTAGATGAAGGGAGAGTAAGTAGGTGTTGGTGAGAAGGATTTTGAAATTAAGTTTTACCTTTGAATGACCAATTTAGAATCAAAGCTGATTGAGATCATAATGGATTTGGCCATTCCATTCGAGTGGAAATATGGAATGGAATCCATTCTAAAAAAATGCTAATTATCGGATCATGATTCATTCCGATTCATAGTCAAAATAGGTGAACAACATGCTATATCTACTCTTTCACTTTTCTTTTCAAAATTTTTATTTGCGGGCCTTTGTGTGCATATGTCATTATGATGTGATTCTTATATGCATTAGAGGTGAGGCATTCTCAATGGAACCCTAGTATGATCTCTTGGCATTTGATGGTTTGTTCACTGTGAGAGTCAAGGTAATTACATGAAATTGCTATTATATATTGCTTCTTCTGCCATATTGATACATGTGCAATATAGTAAACACAAAAGTTGATCTAGATTGTTTTTGTAGATGTGAGATTGAATATTGCTCATCGTTGCATGGATCGAATTCTTATCATCCTGATGGTATTATAATTCGTATGAATCCCAGCTACTTATCGATCTCTATAGTGACTACGCAAGGGATGAGGTGGGGTTGCTAAACAAGAACACGAATAAAATTATGATAGTAACGGGATCTATTAATATGGTAGAAGAAATTAGGTATGGCAAAGCTAGGACTAATCAGAAACGAAGACTCGCAGCTAAGAAGGTTCTAGAACCTTGAAAAGTTATAAAAGTTAAGACATATCCTGGTATTTTGGAATAGAGACATTAATTTGGCAAAAGGAATAATTCCTCATAGAACCTTGTCTATTGTTCCTAAATTATAGGTTCTTTTAGATTTGTTTACATATATTCCTTTAAGCTGGATACGAAGTTGAAATTAATTATGTTTTTATTTTATTTTTGTAGTTAAGGATAGTTTGTGGTATATAAGTAAAGCAATCATTATAATTGTTGTAATACTTTGTATGATTAAACCACTTTTGCGAAAGGGACAATTATGTCCAAGCGACTGAATTTCTTACTACAAGTAATATACATGCTGATATTATCTAAAATACATTCCATATATAACTGGAGCTTTACTTATTGTACACATCAAAACTATCGCTGAAATACACCAAAAAAAAAATAAAACATAATTAAATTTTAGGCTGTTGCTGTAGATTCGTTAAGAATATATGTAATAATAATCTAATAGAATGATATATTTAGGAAAAAGTAGTATGTTCTATGGAGAAATTGATTTCTTTTTTTTCAAATTAATGTCCTTATTCGAAGAATACGGAGTACTTAACTTTATACTTTTTCAAGGGGATTCTAAAAACCTTGTAGCTGGGTCTTGTGTTCTGATTAGTCGGCATTGCTTTGCATACAAGTTCTTCTGACATATAAATAGCAACTCGTTATCTATTTATTGTATTGGTGTTGCTTCTGGCTAATCATTACTCTTATAACAATAGGCAAGCTTCAACTCAAAACCTCTTTCTGAATCTCCTCTGACCTTTCTCTAGTTTTATAACTCAAAGCTCTCGTCATCCCGTGCATTACGTGACGGTATATTAATGCGCACGGCACAAAATCAACATTCTTACAATAGGTTGCATCCAAAATTATGACACTTAGACATGCATATGGGTGATGGCAAGTCGCAATTCAACCACCCTCGAATAATAGAACCTATGAATTTATAGCTTACTTAAATTATCATGTCTATCAATATTATTTTTTCTTACATAATTAATATTTAAATTTAATCTTCATCTAATAGATTTAAATATTAATTCTAATTTAATTAGCATTCATGCAAATCTAATCATTTTTCTTTTTTTTACACATACAAAGAGAGATCCTATCCAAGGATGGTGTAGGTATCCCTTATTCCGAGTGTTGAAATTAAGAAAGTTTTAGAATTTTAAACGATGCATTCAAATTTCGGGAATTAGATGCACTAAGATGTTGTTGACTTTGGATGTCTGTTACTTTCTTCCAAATGAGTCGACACTCTGGCTGCCTCTATGAAAGTGAGGACAAAGGAGGCCAGTAACGCTACTGTGGGGCTTCCCAAGCGTCAAGCATCGGAGAATGATCAAAATCTAGGGGAAGAAAGGATAAAGAAGTGAGAGATGGGGGGACAGAGTGGTTTTGCGAGCAGTATCGATCCTGTCCGTCCTCCTTCAAATGTGACTCTAGCTCCATCCAATCAAGACTGGCTCGGCAGTCGGATGGCACGGCTAGATGAAGCGGGTTCACGGAGAATCGCGGTGACCCGTCACCAACTGCTGGATCATCTTTAATTCTTTTGTTCCTCGCGTAACTAGCATGCTTTTGCACTTTCCATTTTGAGTGTAATTCGTTTAAGTACGAAAATAAAAAACATTATCTGCAAAGCACGCAACATCTTCTCCCTACACATTCAGAAATAAGAAAAATAAAAAAAAAAAGAAAAACATGTAGAGGAAGCGTACGTGAACAGTGGAGATTTCGTTGGATGTTACTAGAGTATAAAAGTGGGAAACAAAACAGAGTTTTAAGACATCAATTATATTTAACTTCTTTGTTCTTCTCCTATTACCTCGTATCTCTCTCTCTCTCTCGTTCTCCTCCCCTCTCTCCTTTCTCTAGTGGTTGAAGTTGGAACATTGGGTATTTGGTGAGATAGCTTTAATATGTTCGTGTCTCTCTCTCTTCTCTCTGATCTATCTCTATCCTCTCTTACCATACTTAAATGTGATGGTTTGCTGCTCTAAGAAGCATAGCACGCCTTTTGAAGTTGCGGGTTAATTATGTTTTCCATCGTTCTTTCTTTCCTTTTTTTTTAAGATTTATTTTTAAATAGTTATACCAAGAATTTTGCTTAACAAATTCAATTGATCTTAGAATATATTTACGGCGCGTTAAATGAGAAAACATCTTCATATCGACGCATTAAATACAATTTGAAACTTTTTGATCATTGCAAATGATGTCGAAAAGATGTTGAATTTGATTCTAACACTTCTAATGGTCATAGATATGTTAATATGATATCACGATCGTTGATTTGGAGGCTGACATATCGAAAATAAATGAATGGCAAGAGCCGCAAGTTGCTAATCGTATATATTTTACTCAACTATAATATTAATATAATATATATTAATATATTATATGATATATATATATATATATATATATATATTAGATTTAAATTTAAATTTTTAAAAATTGTATAATTTACTTTATAATTTAAAATTATAAATTTTAAGTTAAATTTAAATTTGATATTTTAAAATATTAAATTTTAAATTGATATTTATTTAGTTTTTTAAATTTTAATTTGCTATTTTATATTTTTGAATTTAAATGTGGTCATCAGATTAGATATAATTTAAAATTATAATTTAAATTTAATTTCAAATTTTAAAATTTAAAAGTTAATATTTTCAATTTTCAATTTAAAATTATAATTTTAAAATTTAAAAAATTTAAATTCAATTATAGCGATAATATCATTATTTTCTATTTATAGCTAACAACTATTCCTCTTATTCCTAATAACCATCCAAACATAATTTTTCTAGTTCCAGCTTATGCTCGCATTTTCATCTAAACAAAAAAATATCATTATTCTTACAAAAATCCATACTTGTACCTATCCCCAGTATTACTAGTTCCTAATAATTCCCGAACCAAATGGAGCCTAAGACATAAGATAGATATTGCGATTACATACTTTCTGTGTCAACAAATGCGACACATTCCTTATGGAATATAGATCTATTTAATATAAATTCATATATTACATATTTGTTGTGAATCTTACAATTAAATTTTTAGCACTTTTTTTTAATAGAATATCAATTTAATGTATTAAAATTCAAATATTAAATATTTGGCATGAATTTTAAATTCATGTCTTTATTACCTAGAGTTAGACGGCCACTTAAGTTTGCAATGAATCAATACTGGAGCAAAGGGAGCAAAAGCAGAAAAGAAATCTTATGGAAACAACAGCAAGTCAAATGCATTAGGACACAATTCTTTTTGCAATCATTTACAAATACCTCAACAATAGATAGATCCACAATAATTTCATAATCATCAAACAGATTACTTGTCCACAAATAGTGAATCCCAAACAAGGAGACAAAAGGGATTTTACTATAATTCATTATTTATATAATTTAATCACTAAATATACGAACAACACACGTTCGTATACCAAAATTATCACACATACATGAAAACAAATAAACCTTAAACACAAAAAAAAATAAAAAATAAACAGACAAACTGTGCGTTCAGCACGCTAAACACAAACTACAAAGTGACATGACCTATTCCCAACTCCTATGATAGTCAGGCGGTGCTTTAGGATCTTCGTCACTTTCCTCTGCGAACTTAGCGAGCTCCAGCTCCATCTGCCAGCACACTTTTTCCAGCATCTATTTCACATTCCTTTGCAAGTGTCGATGGTTCTGCAATCGTCGAATCAGTGTTGGATTGATTCAATAGGTTGTAACACATATCAAAGTGTTTCTTAACTTCATTCCAATCAACAGTGATTCGATTTTTTCATCCATCATGGGATTATAGAACCTTTTAAGAACATCATGCTCCATTCTAAGCATCTCACATTCATTTCGAAGGTCGTTGTATTCTTGATTGACACATTCATATAATTTTTTGTAATTTTCTTTTTCTTCATAATTAGCATCCCTAATTTTAAAAGAAAGCTCATTGCACAGCCTTCTGATAGCAACCACAATGCATCCTCTACAGAATAGGTTGCATTGGTAGACGGGGAACACCAACATATAATAATCTTCATAAAACGACTACATCTTGGAACTTTAACATCCACGTACGAATAGAATTGGTCATCAGGACCTAAAGTAACTTCATACCTTGGAGGAGGAAAGAAAATTTTCATATAAATACTACACAACAGGCGACGATAGTTGATGTCAATAGTAACAGAAGATGCCATAGTTGCAATAGAATGGATATCGACAACATAAGAGAATGGATTGTAGGTTGATTCCACTTTTTGAGTTATAAACATGACTCATAATCTCCTAAAACACTAGCATTTGCTCAGAATTGAGAGAATTATGTACATTTTAATGTTTATCTTCCACAATTATCGACATTTCTTCATATACCTCCCTTCCTCCATCCATATAATTATCTACATTGTTAGAAATGGACGGGAGATTATACATGTCAATTTTTTTCCCCATTGATTCGAGGAAGTTTGAAATATCACGAAGCACAAGTTGTTCGACTCTAGCATGATCAAGAATATCATGATGATAATCCTCTGACATTGACTCAAAGTGTGCATCCCACAGTCCATATATTTGACGGCTCACAGTACACCAAAATTGTTGCAAACAAACGTCGGAGCCCACATGGAAATTGAAAAGTTGCTGCTTCAGATAAGCACTCTGATATACTATTATCAGTATCTATAAGACCACGATGTTCTGCAGACTCCCTAAAAGTATTATATTATACACCATCAATAGTTAATAGATCGACAAATGATGTAGCTCCCTTGACACGATTTAGAAGAATTCTTAAATAATACCTTTCTCCTTCTGTTGGATTTGTGGCTATAATTCTTCCAATCTCATATTTCTTCTGTCTCCTACTCCAATATTTTCCACTATTATGCCATACATAGTGCTCTGGAAACTCACGATATAAATAATTTCTAGCCTCTACAGTGATCAAGTTCATCAGAAAGTACTCAGTCAACATTGTTTTCGAACTATTCTCTCTCTCAATGATACTTTGCAAATCATCAGAATCTTTGAACGTCATGGAATGCATATCCGATAAGTGCAACTGTAATGACTTTACGGGAGGGTATATCTCGTTCAAGGTGAATTGGTAAATCCTCCACATAGCCCCCGGTGGAGAAATCCAACGAACATCTCGAAATAAACGTATTTCATTGACAACTACATTACTCGATGATTCCTCAACATGCAGTGCTCCCCTATCATGGCCTTTGTATATATATTTAAATAGATATTTTACAGTTTTGATATTTGAACAGGTCTCAACATTAATATAGTAGTTGTATCGCATTAATAAGCATGGATTGTAAGGCGACACCAATCTAGTATCTAGAAGAGCACCTCTTACCTTTACCCTACGGCTATTATCTCTCCTCCGATATATAGGATACGAATCCTTTCCTTAAATAGTTGTTTGTGAAAATTGTCTAGGATACCGACATCTACATTTTCCCTCCCTCATGCATGAATTATCTGATTTCAACTCTCCACAAGGCCCATGCATCATATGTTTAACAACTAATTTATGAAGCAAAGGGTGGTTAGATGGATCTGGAATTTCAGCTGACACGATGTGGTTGTACTGATCTGGTGTTGTTATTTCATCATAAGATGCCAAAACAATTAAAAAGTGTGCATGTGGCAACCCCTGCTTTTGAAATTCGATGACATAGACATGTACAGCTACATGTCCGAATGCATTCTTCTTAAATAGTTACAATTTTATGTCTCAATTTTGGCTCTAAAAACCCTAGAAGTCAGATCTGGACGATCTTGTGCTAACTCCCCAGGTCTTAGCATAGCCTTAATTTCATCCCAATCTGGATTGCATGTTATTGTAAGAAATATATCTGGTTTACCATACCGTTGCACTAATGTCATAGCATCTAAATATCATCGACGCATATCTCGAGGACCTCCTATGAAAGATGAGGGTAGTACAATTTGCTTTCCAATCATGCTACAGTTCACCTCCCCAGATACTATACTATCAACAATACCTTGATATAAATCTGCACGAATCCTTACCTGGTCATTTAATATGAAATCTAACCTTGTCGACTCAATCTTAATGTACATGTTGTAAGGACTGAGAATTTGACTGTGTAGCTAAACTCTGTGTTAATGATGTTTTTGTGTGTAATTTAATTATATAAACACTCGTCAAGTTTCAGAAAAAAACGAGTTAGGATGGAGAAGTTACGCGACCTGTACTAATCACTTAAAGTGAATAGTAACTCCGATTTTCCTGAGAGGCCGATCGGTGGAGATGGCTTCTGGTGCGTATCGGACTCCATTCATAGCACTCCAATAGCTCGTTTTCAATGATTTGACTATTCTGTAACCATTGACGCTAGCGGATTTCAGATCTGATGAACGATTTTCGAGAAAAAGAAATTTTATCGCCAAAAAGGGATTTTTGATAATTGGAGAGTGGATGGGGTTTCGTCGCAAATCGATGATCATATCGGGTGAAACAAAATTGTGAATTCATTGCCCCAGTTGTGCTGAACGCACTAGCATGATCCGATCGGAAATTCGATGGACGGATCTTCAGGAATAGCGAAATGTTCGCTGAGGGGTCGAAATTGGCAAAACGGAAAAATGAGGAAAGGTCCAATATTTTATGCGCCGTTTTGCGCGAATTCAAACGTCGAGGGAATTGCGTGCAAATGACACATGCTGGCAGGGGCCCTAGCTGGAAATATCAGACTATGGTGGGCTTTTCCGCAACCATACACATAGTATAAGTTTTTATTTTAGGGTTCACCCATAGAACCCAAACCCTAATGCTCCCCCCAGCAAACCCTAGTCCTCCAGCCGACCTCTGCTCGACCCTGCCCTGCCCGTGCATGCGCCCTGACCTCCGGCAAGCAACTCCGGCTGCCGGAAATTGACCTGAACCCTCCTCACCACCATTTCGGCCACCCTCTCTTCCCTGTTGGCCGGAAGTAGCAGGGAAGCTTCAAAACCCCTCTAGAAGCACTCCCCTTGGCCGAGACTCCCCTCCGGCATCATCGCCGACCGTCCCCGCCGTCAGTGCATGCCGCCGGAGCCGCCCCAGATCCCTGCGGCCACCTGCGGTCACCCAGGCCGAGCCTGGGTGATCTTTGCATTCGCGCGCCGCCGCCGCTCCCCATCGGCCGCACCGCACTGTGGCGACCTCCTGTGACCTCGCACGCGCCTCCCCGCCGTCCCCGCACGCCGCCGGCAGCCGCCCGAGCTCTTTGCGGCCGTCCTGAGCCCGTGCGGGCCTAGCTTGGACTCGTACGGGAGCACCACCCTCCCTCGGCCACCCGCGATCGAGCGCCGTCGCCCTGAGGCTCCTCCGGCCGCCGCCTTGCCGCCGTGGACCTTTGAACTCGAGAGTAGGTGGTGGAGTTGATTTCAGTAGCCGCGCCACCGGCCGCCTGCCGCCGTTGGCCAGCTCCTGCCCCGGACCCCTTCGACCGGCTGCACCCTCCCCCGGCTGGAGCTACCTCCGTCCGGCCGCCGGCGACAAGCCCTAGCTCCCACTGGTCCGGTAAGCACCGTTTATACTACCAGCACTGTAATTTGGGGTTCCGGTCGCCTTTTCGGCTATCCGATGACACCCCGATGAATGTGGAAGTGAGCACGATCATCGTTGTTTCATCCTGAACATCGTTCTCNCGCTACCCTCCGGGTTGTCCATGCCCTCACGTTCGAGTCCACGAAGAAAGAGAAATATTGGAGTAATAAGGTGTTAGTTTGAAAAAGATGCTCAAAGAGCCACCCCCGGTATCATATTGGTTAAATCTCTATTTTGAACATGTACGACAAATTGGTGTCAATTTTATTGAATTTCTATAAATCATTTTTCATCAACTTACATCTTGATATTTTTAAATTATTAAATCATTTTTTGATAATGAAATTTTGATGTTTTGATGGATTTTGAAATTTTATAATATATTATTTTCATTATAATGATTTTTGGAGTAAAATCTTTAATTTATATGAAATTAATTTAATTTGATGGGTTTTTAAATTTAAATTTTCAAAATCTGGCAAAGTGTACCGGTACAAAATCCCGTACCGGTACAAGTTACTGTAGCCGCGGGTTATATAACCGGATACACGTTTCGATTCTCTCCCAAATCTTAATCAAATCGCATCTATCTTCTCCTGAAGCTCCTAGGCGACGATCTCCTTCAGATTTACCTCTTTTCACGTGGATTTGTAAGTTGTTTGCTCGGATTTATGGATCAAACCTCGTTTTTACATATTTTTCAAAAAAATTTCGAGTTCTTGCTTAGATCTCTATTTTTGATCGTTTTTGATGAAATTTTTTGCTATCGATCACTGCTTAAGGACATTATTTTGCTTCTAGAACACTTGAATCACATCAAAACACGTTATTTTTCGCTGATCCATGTTCTAAGCTTCGATTTTCATGTAATTTCGGGATTTCTTTTTAAAATGTCATTTTTTTTAAAATTGTTGAATGATCTTGTTAGAAATAGCATTTGGATGTATTCTAATGTTATTAGAAATTTTTGTTGCTATTTTTACAGATTTTTCAAAATTTTCTTCATGAATGGCTTATTTTCATGTAGGAAAATGGCATTTTCGTTCGTAATTTTGCTTTTGGTGCTTATGGCCGCCGGTCGTGGTCGGGGTGGTGGTCGAGGACGACGTGGTCAGTCAAAGAGAACTCGTACTACCGAC
>NW_017891031.1:26492-26987 GCF_001540865.1 Ananas comosus
GGTGGTAGCTCTTTCCTACATGTGGTGGTAGTTTTCACACTCCTTTTAGGATGTAACTCTTTCCACATCTTTTACATATAGGAGTTTCTTTTTCTCCTTTTTTTTATTTTTAAACAATTTCAAACTCCCCCTAAATTAGACAATCTCACAGTTGAAAATAATTTTGACGAATTTTAGTCAATTAGAGAATATCCATTCATCATATCCAACACTCACAACCAAGATGAATTAATCACCAAAAAATCAAATTTGATTTCAAAATTTTGATGAATATATGCAATAAGAAATCATATAATATATTATCGTCAAAATAATAAATAGTGGAGTAAAGACGATAATTAATATGAATTTACCTTAATATGATCTTGAAGATAAAACCCATTTAAACAAATTTTTTTTAAAAAAAAAACTTTCTCTCCAAAAAACGATTCTTAATCATCTCCTTTCCTCAAAAATAATATTTAACCAAACAAAATTCAAAGCACCAAGAATCAT
>NW_017891032.1:0-26978 GCF_001540865.1 Ananas comosus
GGCATGTGTACTAGATTACAAACGTGGATGGCATGATTTCTTGCCTATGGCAGAGTTTTGCCTACAATAATGCTATCAGAAAGCATAGCGATGGCGCCTTTGAGGCACTATAAGGACGCAAGTGTCGTTCTCCTATCCATTGGAGCTGACGTGGGCGAGAAGAGCGAGCTTCTGGCCCCTGATGCGGTGCGGAGGCGGAAGAAGAAAGTTCGCTGCCCTGTCAACTGTTGGCCGACGGGCAATCTCGGCAAAGAGTTATGCTGGACAAAGGAGAGAAAGGATTTTGGAGTTCGCGGTGCCGAGATCGTGTTTCTAAGAGTGGCGCCAATGCGAGCGAGGTTAAACGATTTGGGGTCGTGGGAAAGCTAATCCCGTTTATGTCGGGGACGTTTGGATATGTGGAGCGTGTGGGATGCGGTAAGCATACAACCGCTCGCACTACCACCGAAGACTCGCCGGGATTTCACAATGTCGTTTCATGTGTCAATCCTTCGAAAGTAGTATCCGAACCTCAGCACATGTGTTTGGAATAGCGGAGGCCCGTGGAGCTACTGAAGACATGTCCTATGAGGAGTACCCCGTGTGCTCTCGATCGAGAAGTTAAGAGATTGCGAGAGTCGCAAGATCCCTTATGTGGAATCCAGTCGGAGCAACACATGAGGTGCGAAGAGCATTGAGCGAACTCGAGGAAACCATGCGGAGAGAGTATCCGCAATCTTTTTACGATGTCGACGGAGCTAAGGTATGCGTAATTTCGCGGACGAAATTATTTTAAGGGGTGGGAATGTAATATACCGAAAAATTCGGAAAATAAAATATCGAACTTTAGTCAAATTGACCAAAGATTCGCTGGAGGACGTATCACTTCGGAAAGTCCGAGAGTGCTAAAATGATCGAAAGTGAGTTGTGGAAGGTTTTCGAGAGCTAAGAATCAAATTCTGCAAAACTGCCAGATTTTCAGCTTTCGGGGGACGGTTCCCTTAAAGGGAGAGACACGGTCCCGAACACGGTATGAGAATGAGACAGCCGAAAAAGTCGGCTAAGTCCTAGGAAGGAAGTCTCTCGGAACCGGTCTCTGCCTCCATGATGAGGACCGGTCCCCAGAGACGGTCCGCATAAGGAGAGACCGGCGTTGCACTTCGCGCAGCAAGCCGCTGGCTGCGCAGGGTGGACGTTCGGGAACCGTCCCTGGCTTCGGGGAGACCGGTCTCTGCCTAGCGGCGGAATGAGCCCAGTTCGGGCAGGTATTAAAGTGAAGTTGAGGGGTTTATTTGCATTTGGCAACCCATTGAGCTTGTTAGGGGCTGAGGGTTTCTCTTCATTTCTCACGCCTCTTTCACACTCTCTTCTCCTTCACCTTCCTCTCTAGAAGACAAAGGATGAGAAGGAAGAAAAGGAAGAAAAGATAGGAAAAGAAGGAGAGAAAGTGAAGAAGAAGATCAAGGAGCAAAGGAGCCTCATCTCTCTTCCTCTTAGGCGCAAGAAGAAGCTTAACAAGGTAACGCTTTGATCTTTACATTGTAGAAAAACCCTAGAATGAGTTTTGAAATAACCTAGAAATGAAGTTTTAAAGGATATTGAAGGAGTTTGAAGCTTATCTTTTGCTTCTTTAGAGATCAAGCCCAATGTTTGAGCTCAAGGTGAGCTTCACCCACCTCTAATGCCGTGAAATCCAAACTGGGTTGGAGTGAGTTAAGAATGCGTTCTTAATGGCATTATATAGAGTATATATGAAGCTACTTTTGCTTACCAATGAGATCAAACCCTATGGTTTTGAATATACATTGAGCTATGCGGCCCACCCAAAATGGGGCTTTTGCTGCCATGAGGGTTCCAAGCTGCAATTGACCCTCTAAAACCTTTAATGGAGTTATTCCCGACGCAGTTGGTGCGCCTCGGAAAAGCATTTCGAAACGGGTGTATGTAAAGTTATGGCCAAGATGGCCTAATAGGGCTTCGTTTTGCCGTAAGGTAAAAGAACGAAAGCCATCTAAAATCCCGGAGAAATCGTCGGAGCACCTCAAGAGGACCTAACAAGTTGTGGGTGTGCTTCTCAAACTCATTAATTCTGCTCTATGCCCTAATGTGTCGATTCTTGAGCATATGTTATATGCATTGCTTTGCACTGCATTTTAGGGTAAAGTAGGATGAAAGGAATGTAAGGATGCATGATGTGAGTACAACTGGCATAATGTGATGGTTAAGAAACCTTTAATGAAAGTTAAACCTATATGTCATGCATTGAGAGAAAAGTGGAGCAACCCCAAGTACTGAGCAAAAGAAACAGGAGTGGCACAATCGACATAGAATCGAGTGGGCATTCGATTAAGCTTAATGTGAATGACACTAGCATTAGGACCTGTGATGTAAAGAAATAAAGTGATGTAAAGAATGATGAAAATGACGACGAGTAAAGCTAAATAACGTGGGGCGATAAGAACAGAATGCTAGAGTTAGCAAAAGTAAAACGGAAAATGCAAAGCAACATGATTCTTAGAGTTAGCAAGAGTGAATGAGAATGTAAAGAATGTGACTCTGCATCGAGTTGCAACATAAAGTGATGTAAAGAACACTAGAGCTAGTGTAAGTCAAGATTGAACTATATCCTTTGAGTTAAGGATATTTGATCATACTTGCTTGTTGAAGTTCGGCGTGCTCGAGGCGGTCGCTCCCCTCGGCGAAGCGCTCCGGAGTTATTGCATCCGGGTTGGAGTAGACCCGTAGGAACGGTCCTATCTGGTGAAGTACCTGCGAATGATCGACTTAACGTGAGGCAAGTTAATTGGGTAAACCCCCGGGTTAGCCTTTAATGATTAAGAGCAAAGAACAAAGAATAAGAACAAGAGTAAAGTTGAAAGAACTAAAGAACATGCATAATCTGCATCTATTAATGTTGAGCATATTCCTTGCTTTTGTTCAGGCATATTAGATCATGTTATTAGATTGGTTACCATATCTTCAGTTATCCTTTCTATTATGCCTGAGATTAGTCTAGTGGGAAAGTCGGTGATATTGTAGGCCGAACCCACTGGGAACTTTTTGAGTTCTCACCCCACTATTTCCACAGGAGCCGGGCGAGCGAGCCGGCGAAGCGACCGAAGGTAAAGGTTATCGCGCTTAGTCAGAGGGCCACCAGAGTTGGCGTTTACATTTTGTTATAGACACCCTTTTTATCATCTTTTGTATTTTGATGATTCGTGAGTTAAGAAAGAAGATAAAGCTTATTTTGAGGTAATGTTGTGTAAGAAAGAAATGATGAGATTATGTAAGAACAGCAAAGGATCTAAGTAAAGAATGGGACTGTAATGTATATGATCATAAAATGAATCATATTTACCTTGTGATGTTTAGGTTTCCATTTCTTAATCACTATATGGCTATTGCTTACCCTCGTGTAAAGCTGTTCTGTGTATGTTTTCCGCTAGTGCTTTTCTTAACGATGAAAATGTACGTCTGTGATGAGCCTTGGGCGGATAGGGTAACTCTGTCCTCGGCGTCTGTTTGTCACGTGGCTCGCGGTCGGGCCAATTCGGCAACGGTCCCGGGGCGCTGACATGAAGCCTCGCGCAAAGGAAGCTTTCAAGAGCCCTGAGAAACGGTTGACCACCGCCGATTCATGGCTTGGTGCCTGTTACCGGAGTGGATTATGTGATTATTACAGCGATGCAGTCATTTGAATGGCTTAGGGTGTGTTCTAATGACAGAATGGCAGAATAATTGCTTAATGCTTCTCGCCCATTAAAGGAGTAATGAAAAAGAAGACTACCCTACACATGATGTCACGCCCGGGACCCGATGCAATTTGGCCCGACCGACGCACAGTCAAACAGACGCCGAGGCGGACAGAGTTTCCCCTATCCGCCCAAGGCTCATCAATGTTACATTTTACAATAGAGAAAAGCACTAGCGGAAGCATTACACACACGGCTTTACACGAGGGTAAGCAATAGCCATTAGTGAAAGAAAGGAAAACTAAAACATCTACACAAGTAAATGATTCATTTTTTAGATCACTACCTTGGCATCCATTTCTTACATTTAGGATTCTTTGCATTATTACATCATTCATCATTTCTTTCTTACATTACATTTTTCTCAAAGTAAGCTTTACCTTCTTATCTTTACTTACTAATCATCAATACAAAACATGATCATAGGTACTTACTACAAAATGAAACCCACATGGCGGCTCTACTAAGCGCGATTCCTTTACTCGGTCGCTCGCCGGCTTCGCTCGGTCCCAGCGCTCTGTGGAAATAGTGGGGTGAGAACTACAACAAAGTTCCCAAGTGGTGTTTCGGCCCAACCAATTTCACCACTTTCCACACCTTAGGGACTAACTCAAGGCATAATAGAAAGTTATAAGCAGGAATATAGTAAACCAATCTTAATATAATGCTAATATGCCTGAACAAATAGCAAGAAATACTGCTCAACATGGAATAGATTTGCGTTATGCAGTCTTTTGTTCTTTCACTTTACACTTTGTTCTTGCCTCCTTGTTCTTTAATCATTAATGGTAGCCCTGGGGCGTTTCGCCACATTTACTTGCTTCACTATAACATTAAGTCCATCATCGCAGGAACTCACCAGCTAGGACCGTCCTTACGGGTTTACTCCAACCCGGATGCATAACTCCGGAGCGCATCGCCCGAGGGGGAGCGACCGCCCTCGAGCACGGAACTCATAGCAAGCATGATCATATCCTTAACTCAAAGGATTTATAAGTTCAATCTTGACTTTACACTAGCTCTAGTGTTCTTTACACCACTTTAAGTTGCAAACTCATGCAATCACATTCTTTACATTTCTTTTACTTTTGCTAACTCTAGCAATTATGTTCTTTACATTTCTCGTTCTTATTGCCCCACTTTACTTCAACTTTGCACATTCGTTATTCTTTATACGTTCTTTATTGCTCTCTTTGCTCTAGCTTTAGTGATCTTTATCATTCTTTATATCACTTCGATTCTTTGCTTCACACTAACTCTAGTGTCACTTTACTTTACATTATCTAGATGCCACTCGATCTATGTCATGTGCCACTCGGTTCTTTTGCTCACTTTGGGTGCTCACATTTTCTCTCATGCATACATATAGGGTTTTCGACATTATTAGGTTCTCAACCATCCCATTATGCAAGTTGTACTCACAATCATGCAATCATCACATTTCATCATTACTTTACCCTAAAATGCATGCAACAATATATGGAACATATGCTCAAGGAATGACACATTAGGCATAGAGAGAAGTTCAATGAGTTTGAGAAGCACCACCCACCTCGTAGGCTTTCAAAGGTGCTCCGATGATTTTCTTGGGATTTTTAGATGCTTCGTTCTTTACCTGCGGCAAAACGAACCCTTATTAGGCCATTTTGCTCATAACTTTACCTTGACTTTTCGTAATGCTATTCCGAGCGCACCAACGCGTCGGGAATACCCCCAATTAGGTTTTTAGAGGGTCAATTGCACTTAGAAACCCTCATGAGCAAAAGCCCCAATTTGGTGCCCTAGCTCCAATACTCATGTCAAACCTAGGGTTTGATCTCTTTGGGAAGCAAAAGTAGCTTCATTATACTCTAATTAGCCCACTAGAACCATTCTTAGGCTTTCCAAAACCCTAGTTTGGATTTCACCATGAGAGGTGGCCCAAGCTCACCTATATTGCAAAACTAGGTTTTGATCTCTTTAGAAGCAAAAGAAAGCTTCAAAACTACTAAACATTCCATTAAAAACCATTTCTAGGTTCATTCAAACCCATTTCTAGGGTTCTACTACATTAGGGTTCAAAGCTTACCTCAAGCTTCCCTTTTCTTCAAGCTAGAGATGAAGGAGAAGGAGTTTCTTCACTTCTTCTTCTTCTTCTCCACTTTCTTCCTCTTCTTCTCCTTCTTTTCTTCCTTTCTTCTTCTTCTCTTTTGTCTTCTAGAGAGAGAGAGGGAGAGAAGAGAGTGTGAGAGGGGTGAAATGAGAGAAATATCTCATTTACCCTCACTACATAACCTTCGGGCTGCAAAAATGCTATTAAGCCCCTCAACTTTCACTTTAATACACTGCACGAACTGGGCAGTTCGCGCAGGCAGGAACCGGTCTCCCCGAGTAGGGACCGGTTCCCGAACGTTGTCCCAGCGCAGCCAGAGCTGCTGCGCGCAGTGCAACCGGTCCCTCCTTATGGGACCGGTCTCTGGGGGACCGGTCTCTCAGACAGAGACCGGTTCCCGAGAGCTATCCCTCCAGGACTTAGCCGATTTTTCGGCTGTCTCACTCTGCACACGTTCGGGGACCGGTCTCTCCCTTCAGGGACCGGTCCCCGAGAGCTGAAAATCTGCAATTTTGCAAAATTCAATTCTTTAGCTCTCGAAAACCTTCCACTACTCACTTTTGATCATTTTAACACCTTCGGACTTTCCGAAGTGTTCCGTCCTCGCACTTTGGTCAATTTGACTAAAGTTCGATATTTATTTTCCGAATTTTCGGTATATTACAGCATGCATACGGGAAAAGTGTTTATTTTGCAAGTGAAAAATACATCTCTTATGAGAATTATGACTTGGAATATGTACTTTGGAACATAGTTACCATGTTTTGACATAGAGAACCAGAGTGTCATAAAGGGGCACTTGAAACTAGTAAACTATGAAACTGCAACATAGAGACATATTGGTAGGCCACTACATATCTGCTATATTCCATGTTAGAGACATGATGACATAGGGATAGGCCTTTGAGATACTTGACACATTCCATGTTACTAGACATGAGGACTTGGTACTTGCGACAGATCGTTTGACTACTTGCCATTGTGCTCATTCGCACATGCTTGTAAGGGTCGCTCCCTACAAGCCGGCACTCCGGAGATGGCCATCGCGATTCATTTTCGCCGTGCGGGATTGGGCGCCGAAGTGGATTGCCGTGGGATAGGCTCATTCCTAGGGTGGGGATGATGACTACCACGGGGCCATTAGGCTCGGTACCGGCCAGACAGCCTACGGGTGGGTCTCAGGGCCATAGACAGCCTTCGGGTGGGTCTCTTCAGATTTGACTTTGTGTCTCCATTATGACATGTGGACAGATGAGGATTTAGTGTACTACTTGGACATTGATTAGAATAGTAAACAACGGAACTTTACTATTTCACATTGTGAACATCATGATAGTTGGAGACATTTACTTCATGCATAGTTGCTTTCATACTTATGCTATTTATGCTAAGTAGAGATATCATGTCGTAGTAGGTTACATTTTTACTTACCTTTCGCTTTTCTACTTTTATAGTCACTGACATCTTTTCGTAGCTTTGGGCCTTGTGGTGCATTCACTGAAGTCAGTAATTGCCCACTGGGAACTATTTCTAATAGTTCTCACGCCCCTGTTTTATGGTTTACTTTTCAGAGCCTTCGGCACCGGCGGAGGCACGGGATCGCGGCAACGGGATCGCTTAGCTAGCTAGCGAGGAGCGGTACTTTGCCTAGGTGGTTTACTCCTTCTTTTTGTAGTTGAGGGAGAGAGTGAGAGATTTTTGTATCCATGTGTAGAGACCACCTATGTATCTACTTTTAGCACTTGTATTTGGGATTTCCTATTGTTCTTACTTTATGTTTTATTTAGTGGATTTACAGTTTTATCCTTGTTGTAGCTTTTAGACATTTATTATGCTCTGATACTCCTAAATGTCTTGTATTATTGCTTTTATTATTGTGGTTTCTAGACGCCTTATACGTTTTAGACGTATGGCGGGTCTGGGCACGCGCCGGGCGGGCTTCCACTGGGCCCCGGGGCGTGACACCAAGTCAGTGCTGGGGTTCTCCTGGAGATCCAATCACCAGCGGTAGGCCTCGCCTTCCAAATGGTGAGTGGCGAGCCAAAACTTGTCTCTCTCCTCTACGAAGGTGTCGCGGAAGAGCTTCTCCATATGCATCAACCACTTCTCCACGATCCAGTGGTCGACCTTCTCGCCGTCGAAAACTCGGGGGCTGTACCTCCTGAACTCATTGAGGCGCTCCATCAGTCTATCTCGTTCCGCCCCCTCAACCAATGCAGGGAATGCTGCTCCAACCGGGGGCCTCTGCACAGGTGGTGCTACCAAAACCTCCTCCTGGGATGCGGCCGCAGGCGCCGCATGCGAAGAACTGGGCGCGGGGGACGGCGCTCTCGGTGCAACGTCCACAACTGGTGCTGGCGATGTAGGGCCCTGCGTCTCCCTAGAAGCTGCTGCCTGCGGTAGAAGTAGATCCTCCAGGCGCTTCATCTGCGCCTCCTGTCGGCGCCCCGCCTCGGTCTGCTGTCGGGCCGCCTCCGCCTGCTGAGTGACCAAATCGGTGAGGGCCGCCAGCTGGCCCCTCAACTCACGGACCTCGCTGGATCCGGAGGTAGCGGAGGTCTCAACCTCCTCAAAGTTTGCCGCATTGTCCGCCCCGGCAGATTGGGAACGAGTAATCGGCATCGTCACTACAACATCATAAAAGCGCAAGTTAGAACTACTCATGCTATCGCATCCCTACTCAAAAGACAAACCCCAAATCATGCGAAAGTAAGGAAGTGTTATCCACAACTAACTCCCGATGTTACGTTGTCGGCCGCCAACGTAACCCTCCGCGAAGTTAGAAGCCAAACACCCCAATCAACTCTAACTTTTTAGAGTTATCATAATACCCAATCATGATACTTTCGCTCACAAGTCGAATAGACCTTGTCTCTCACGAGCCTATTTTCTATAGTCCAACCGGCCTAAGGTTTGCTAGGTCCCCTAAGACTCAACCCTAGGCTCTGATACCAAATTAATCTGTCACGCCCCGGGACCAAGCGGAAGCCCGCCTGGCACGTGCCCAGACCCGCCATACGTCTAAAACATATAAGGCGTCTAAAAACAACAATAATAAAAGCAATAATAAAAGACATCTAGGAGTATCAGAGCATAATAAATGTCTAAATGCTACAACAAGGGATAAGGATAAAGCTATAAATCCACTAAATAAAGCATAAGTGATACAAGAAAATTCCAGATAAAAGTGCTATAGGTATATACGTAGGTGGTCTCTATACATGGATACAAAACCTCTCACACTCTCAACTACAAAAAGAAGGAGTAAACCACCTAGGCAAAGAACCGCTCCTCGCTAGCTAGCTAAGCGATCCATTACCGCGATCCGTGCCTCCGCCGGTGCCGAAGGCTCTGAAAAGTAAACCATAAAACAGGGGCGTGAGAACTATTAAAAATAGTTCCCAGTGGGCAATTACCGACTTCAGTGAATGCACCACGAGGCCTAAAGCTACAAAAGATGTCAGTGACTATAAATGTAGAAAAGTGAAAGGTAAGTAAAATGTAACTTACTACAACATGATATCTCTACTTAGCATAAATAGCATAAGTATGAAGCAACTATGCATGAAGTAAAAGTCTCTAACTATCATAATGTTCACAATGCGAAATAGTAAAGTTCCGTTGTTTACTATTCTAGTCAATGTCCAAGTAGTACACTAAGTCATCATCTGTCCGCATGTCATAATGAATGCTCAAAATCAAATCTAAAGAGACCGACCCGAAGGCTGTCTATGGCCCTGAGACCCACCCGTAGGCTGTCTGGCCAGTGCCGAGCCTAATGGCCCCGTGGTAGTCATCATCCCCACCCTAGTAATGATCCTGGCCCACGGCAATCCACTTCGGCGCCCAATCCCGTACGGCGAATACGAATCGCGATGGCTATCTCCGGAGTGCCGGCTTGTAGGGAGCGACCCTCACAAGCATGTGCGAATGAGCACAATGGTAAGTAGTCATACGTCCAGTCACAAGTACCAAGTTCTCATGTCAAATAACATGGAATGTACCGAATGTCCCAAAGGCCTATCTCTATGTCATCATGTCTCTAACATGGAATATATAGCAGATGTACAATGGCCTATCATCATGTCTCTAAGTTGCATTTTCATAGTTTACTAATTCCAAGTGCCCCTTTATGACACTTTTGTTCAACGAGTCCCAAGCATGGCATTAATATGTTCATGATGCATAGTTCACTCAATTCTAGCATGGAGACATGTTCTCAACTTGCAAAACCAAGCACTATCCACAATGCATGCAATCTACGCATATAGCTCTACTATATGGAGTACAAATTTTACGATACGTGAGGTATGCATGTCAAGTGTTCTAAAATTCATATAAATCATGTTTAGCATGAATTTGCATTCAAAAATACTTTACAAAAGTTTAGAAGGCATAGGGGCCATTTTGCCCCATTTTCATGAAGTCAAACCCACCAAAATCGACTTCTTCGTTTCGCCGAACGAAGATATCCACAAGCTTCCTAGTACCCTAGAAACATCAAAAATAGGGTCACCCAAACGAAACGAAGAGCAGATAGCTCAATCATTAACCAACTCAAGCTAGGGTTGGGAAAAACTCACCTCAAGTGAAAAACCCTCTCTAAATCCTCAAATGGGAGGTAGAGGTCTTCCAATCTAACCTATGTAAAGGTTCCAAACCCATCAAAAGAGATCAAGAAGCCTCAAATCCAAAAACCCCCAAAATAAACCCTAAATCCCAAAATCTAGGGTTTCATCTAGTAAAACCTAGGAAAACAAGTATCAAATGGGGATTATAAGCTACCAACCTCAAGAGAAGCTCCAATCCAAGCTCAAAACCAAGTAGGGTTGAAGTTTGATCCACCACAAAGCTCCAAAAGCAAACTCCAAGCCTCCAAATGTGAGAAATGAGGAAGAAAATGGTGCTCCAAGGCCTCCAAGCAAGCTCCTTCTCCTCTTCTTCTCCTTCTTCTCCTTCCCTTTCTCTCTCTAGAAGTGTAGGAAGAGTGTGAGAGAGAGAAAATGAGAGTGAGAGGGGAGGAGAGGCTGCCTATAGCCTCTAAGGTAACAAAATCCAGTTAGGCCCCCCAAAAACTCAAATTTGCATCAGCCCGGTCTGGGCAGTTTTCGCCCAGAAGGACCGGTCTCCCCGACCTGGGACCGGTCTCTCAGCCTGCCCCCGAAAATCCAACGTTCGGGAACCGGTCTCTCCCTGCGCGGGACCGGTCTCTCCCCGCGAAGACGCGCTCGGGGACCGGTCTCGACTGCCACGGACCGGTTGCCTCGCCGGCTGCGCAGCACTGTTCACTAGGGGACCGGTCTCTCCTATCAGGGACCGGTCCCCGAGAGTAAAAACTCTCAGGACTCAGCCAAAACTCTCGAGATCGAACTTTTAGGCCGGTATACCTTCGACGGCCCTCCACCAAGTGTGGAAAAGTTCGGAATACACATCGAACACTTGAACCTCGCAATTTGCAAAGGTCCAGTGTGCTAAAAATGCAAACCCGAGGCTCGGGTTGCTGGGTCTGCGGCTCTGTACCGGTACAAGCCCGATGGCTGTACCGGTACAACCATCAACCTTGTACCGGTACAAGACCAACCTTGTTCCGGTAAAAGCACTGCTGCAGGCTACCCGAGAGCTGACCAAAAATTTCAATTTTGGGATTTTGGTGCCAAGTCTCAAACCAACATCCTCGGGGCGCGTGCCAGGGGTCGGAACACTATCAACGACCCTCCCAAAAACTGTGGAAAGACTCCACGCACAGATCAAACACTCGAATCTTGCGATTTGGTAAGATCCAGTGTACTACATTCACCCCTCCTAAAAAGGAGTTTCGTCCGCGAAACTCAAAGCAGAAACATACCTCAAGGCTCCATCTGAAAAAGATGAGGATAGCGCTTCTGCAAAGCGCTCTTTAGCTCCCACGTGGCCTCCCGCTCCCCGTGGTTGCTCCAAAGAACCTTCACATACGGAATATCCCGATTCCGCAGCTTCTTCACTTCGCGAGCCAAAATCTTCACGGGTTGCTCCTCAAAGCTCAAATCCTCGCGCAGCTCCACTGGTATAACTCCCAGAACATGAGCTGGATCATGAATGTACCTCCGAAGGACTGATATATGAAGGACGTTATGCACGCCCGATAGGTTCGGTGGTGGAGTAAGTCGATAGCTACCGGACCTACACGCTCCAAGATCTTATATGGTCCAATAAACCTGGGGCTCAGCTTTCCCCGAATCCCGAATCTCTTGACTTCTCCAAAATAGGGGGACACAAACCGGGTGTCTCGATCTGATACTATCGATGTAGGCACTACATGAAGTCGCACAATCTCATCAAGGTACACTTGTGCGAGCTTCGCCCCAGTCCAAGTCGTATGAATAGGTATGAAGTGCGCCGACCTCGTCAATCTATCAACGATCACCCAAATAGCATCATGCCCAGCCTGTGAGCGAGGCAATCCTGTCACAACGTCCATGGTGATCTTCTCCCACTTCTGCACAGGAATAGGTAAACTCTGACGCTTCCCTGCGGGAACTCGGTGCTCCGCTTTTACTTATTGGCAAGTTAGACAACGAGCTACAAACTCGCCAACGTCCTTTTTCATCCCGGGCTACCAATAAAGCAACTTTAGATCCTTGTACATCTTGGTGCCACCCGGATGTATAGCATAGGGCGCCCGGTGCGCTTCTTGAAGAATATCTTTTTTAATCCCCGAATCCGCGGGTATACAAATCCGTCCACGGAAACGTATCAATCCCAGATCATTCAAAAGGAAGTCGCTGGTGCAACCATCAACCATTTACCTTAAATCTTTTGCAATTCCAAAACGGAAACTTGCTTCTCTTTGATTCTATCCAAAAGAGTAGGTTGCACTACCAAATTCATCAATCTCGAATTTACCACTCGGGAGTACCCTCAATCCCACTGCAAAATATGGTGGGGGGCTAAGCTCAAAAGCTTCACCAGTCTACTAAGATCGTCATCTTAGTCCCAACTCAAGTCCAAGTAAACTCTCACAACCCTAGGCCAAAGGCCTAGCTTCAACAGAAGGCTCACAAGGCAATCACTTTGAAATTTCCGATCCCAATGCCTTCCCTAGCATTGGATGCTCCAGGTGTCCATGGTCCCCAACTCAATTCTCACGATAGAGGTGGATCAATCCACCGTTCAACGACAGCTCTCTATCAAAGTCATCCCGATGCGATCGTCAAACCAAAGTCAATTCCATCAGTCCTCATATAAGGTTCTATCCTGAAGGACTCAATTCCTTGTACACGCTTCTGACACGGGGAATTATCAACTTGGTACCTTCCCTCTCACAAGTTTTCCATCCATCAGTGAGAGTTCCACAACTCAATCACCTCAAACCTGCCTACGCAGTCAAACCTCGCACATCCTATCAAAATACCCCAAGTCATCCGCAACGGTTCCACAAATCCACCCAGAGGGCTCGGATTTATCATTCCGCGAACCCTTCCACAGGTAGAGTATTATAGGCTTAGGCAGCCTCATCCGCGTGATGTCCACACCTAGCATCACAACCCATTTGAGGTACGACCTCAAACTCCAACATCAACAGCACTACTCAGATTCTCACAATCTTAACAAGTACACCAACAACTCAAGGCCATCTGACAAGGTCTATGGGCCTCAGCAACGGTCTAAACCTCCAATCGTGGCTCAATTTGAATCACGAGAGTCGACATACAGTCGGAACGGCCCAACCGGTCCCACAACAGGTGAGAGTGCTCCTCCACGAGGCAAAACACCATCTATAAAATCTCCCCGTCAATTGAGCTAACGATTAGTGACTCGATCGGGGACATAACGACCGATCAAAGACATCCTTTGTTTCAAGGATTCTCGATCACCCAAAGCTAATGGCCACTCAGGCCCCAAACCCTCTCCAACACTTACCCAATTTTAGGTAAGGGAGACTATCAACGCATCTAGCGGAAGTAAATCCTCAAATCGCACTATTTCGTGCTCACCGTCCTCAAGGCGAGTGAAGTCAGCTCGCAATCCAAGGGTACCAGGTACCCCTAACAACTCCACACCAAGGAAGGTCAATCTATTTGTTAGCACACAGAATCATCTCACGGGGTAGGGCGTTCGAAACGACACACCTGATCAACCGATCATCCTCACACGCCGAAAGATTCAACGCTAACAAATCCTCGGGTTGGGTAACTACACACTAAGTGTGTCCTCGATCTCACGATCCAACACGTGGCTTTCCACGTTCTAGGGTCCACGCTCGGACTACCATCCTGACCAAAACTCTGCCCTACCCGCAGGTACCGGGCCGCTGTCACACACAGCCGACTGTGTAAGATATGGATCCCGAGGATCTAAAAGGTAAGTAACACCTAGAGGGGGGTGAATAGGTGTAACAACGGCAAACTCAAAAATTCTCGATGCGAATAAAACAAAATAGCGGAAAAGAAAATAGCACACCAAGAATTTAACGTGGAAAAACTCCAAATCGGAGTGAAAAACCCACGGGACCAATCACGCAAAGAAAATCCACTAAGAAAACATGAGTACAAGTGATTTTGAGCAAAACACACGACTCAATTTACCGATTTCCCGTAGATGACGATCTTCGCCGGTCCTTGATCGATAGGAATCCTCCAATCGACCTTGCTGCAACTCCTCGCAGCGTCAACGCCTTAATTCCTCGAAGCGTCCACCGAATCCCCGGCTTCACGCGAGATCCACGCGTCGAACCTCCTTCCGGAGCTTGTAGAATCGAAGATTTGTGATGATTTAACCTTTTGATACCATAAGCTATGAGGGTTCTCCTTTAATCAAACATCTACTTGATTCTCGTATGAGTTATCGAGTAAAAACGAAGAATCAAGCCGATTGTTGATTGTAGGAAACTCGTTATGTGAATCGAAACACTGAAAACGGGAAAACAAGTTTCTAGGGTTTAGAATCTGTAAAAATTCAGAGCCTTAAACTTTTAGACGACCCACATAGCTTATTTATATGTTTAGAAGACTTAGAAGTAGACTAGGATTGCAAAAACTCTTTTTTAAAAATCTGTGTCGTCCTCAGAGACCGGTCTTCTCGAGGAGACCGGTCTGTGAGAGACCGGTCTCTCAAGTGAGGAACCGGTCCCTCACTCCGTGACAAAAATTCCAACGTTCGGGAACCGGTCTCTCAAGCTTGAGACCGGTCCCTCGCTGCGCGACAGAAACACCATGGTTCGGGAACCGATCTCTCATCACAAGGGACCGGTTGCATCAAGGTTCACGCAGTGAGGACCTTAGGGGAACCGGTCTCTTGACCTCAGGGACCGGTCCCAGAACACAGAAAAGTTCAGTAAAGAATTTTTGAAGTAATCTAAGCCTTCTGAACTTAGTCTAATTAGGTATATTCACCACAAATGATATTTTCTTTATACCTTGGGTATCGAGCTTTCCGAATTAGTCTTATTTCTTCAATTTGAATCTTTTCTTCAAAAACTTCTGCGATCAACTCTTCAAGACTCCAACCAACTTTACGAAAATCGCCAACCTATAAAATCCTTAACAATCTCCCCCTTTGGCGATTTCGTGACAAAATATACTATAAACTCGTACACAACACAGAAACAATAAAAAGAAGATCATCGCAATCACCAAACGACAATCTCCTGCATGATCGATCCAATAAACTAAAATTACAATTTTCATAATCTTAATACAAACTCTATGACTTTGTCACGCCCAGGTACCAGCGGAAGCATATCCGGCACGTGCACAGACCCGCCATACACCTGCAGTATATAAGGCATCTACAAGAACACAAGTCGATAGGAGGAAAGTAGAGTAAGATCCTATCCTGATATCAGAGCAAAATACAAGTCGATATACTATCAGTAAAGGAACAAAGAGTATACAATCCAAAATCTCAGTAAAAAGGAGAAAGTATCACCACTATAGAGTCTGATCTCAACAATACATATACATCGCAGGGTATACAAAAGGAATAAGTACAACGGTGGTCTCTCTATACATAGGGACATCACCCTCGGCCGTAGCCCGAGTAGCAAGGTGATCGACTAGCACGCTCCTAGTAGTCCCTAGCTAGGCGCGACTCCCTTGCCACGATCCCTAGCCTCTCCTGTATCAGGCTCTGTAAAAACAACCATAAAAAGGGCGTGAGAACTATTAACAATAGTTCCCAGTGGGTAAGCCGCCAGCCTCGGCGAATTACACCACTAGGCTCATGATGTACTAAATGAAAGCGAAAGCAATAGTTGCATGATATATAATTATGCAATGCTAACAGGTAATGAGCATGTAAGCAACATGTAATCATGATTTTTGCAGTAGTGAATCAACTGAATAATAGAAGTATCGGAACTACTAGAAACATAAACATATCCATAGAAGTGTAAGTACTACTGTACACTATAACTGGTACTCATTCATTACTATCATTATCATTTTCACTTTCATTTTCATTTACAAGGACCTACTCAAGGTAGTCCAGCTTGTGCCGCGCCTAATGGCCCCATGGTAGTATACACTCCCCACGGCAATCCATTTCGGCACTCAATCCCGCACGGGCGAGCAACTATCGCGTAGGCCAACTCCGGAGTGCCGGCTTGTAGGGAGCTACCCTCACAAGCTTGTGCGAATGAGCACGATGGCAAACAAGCAAAGTCCATTATCCGCGTGTCTCAATTTTCATATTTTCATTTGCCAATTCTTACCTTCGATCTTCAGATAGGAATTTCAATACACAAATAATAATAAGAACTAGTGTCCACTAGATTGTAAACATGTAAGGGTAATGCTAAATCACCTGGCATTATAATCTTTTCACTATCATGATACTAACAACATAGTCATAGTTCTCTACTTTATAGAGATTTCATTCTACTTAAGCATCAAATATCACAATGATATGTTTTCAATTCTCTATCAATCACATATGCACTCAATGCACCTATGCGATTATTCTATTCTGTAGATACATATAGAACATAGGGGAGCTCCACTTGCTCTGGTTAGGTCAAACCCACCTAGTACTAAGTAGCCCAACGGAGTCCCCAAACTCCAGCTCAATCAAGTTCAGCCCTGCGGAAGAATAAATGTTGAAATCGCATCAAACATAACCGAACTGCCCAAATTCGGCTCAATTGCATATGGTACAAGGTAGCAACTTAAATCCCTGTTTTGGGTCAGTGAAATACCTCAAGTTAAGCCTCCAAAAGCTCTCACCACTCAGCTGAAAGCAATCCAAGGGTCAAATGCAGTCCTGCTGCGAACAAAAGTTAAACGGCGTCAAAACGCTCGTATCCTAGTTTCAAAAGCCGAAACCATGCGAATTCAGTTTCTAACAGGAATTTCAACTTACCCTTGGTTAAATATCCTCCTAAACCAACTTCCAAGAGCACAGGTTCAGCTCAAAGAGGCTCGAAAACCTGCTGCGAAGAATTCAATCCAAGCTGCGTCACTTACTCAATTAAACTACACACGGTCCTGAATTTATGTCATAGTTAACTAATTACCTTTGTTTAGCTTTACAGCAGCTTAACCCAGATCCAAGGTAGTTAAATCACAACTAAACAACTCCTTGCAAGCTGCTGGAGTCCTCCTCAACTCAGCTGAAAGCAATAAAACTGAAATGCGTCAAAAACGAATACTAACCCACAAACTTGAGAGTAATTGAGCTATAAACTTCTCTACAGCTTTTATTCAGCTGCCCCCCAGCAGTAGACACGAAAACCCAGCTAAAAACACTTCACTTACCTTTTAAAAGCCGACCCCAAGTCCACCTAACCAGCAACCGTTGATCGGGACGCGCAATCGGCGCAAAACGGCGACTTCCGCGTAGAGAGAGAAAAACCCTAGAGAGAGAAGGAGGAAGAAGGGGAAGAAGCTTGCCCTGAGCTCCAGTAACTTCTACAGAGCTCCTGGGGTCGTGCTGGATCAAATAGATAAGCATCAAATGCCAAAAGACCAAAATGGCCTGATTGCCACGCAGCTGCTGCCTCTGCTGCTTGCTGTACCGGTACAACATCATGCTTGTACGGGTACACCAATGCAGAAAAGGCCCAGTTCGAAATTACAAGGCACTTTCTCGCTTCCCACACTCCGATCACTCTCAGACTTGCTCATAAATAACTTTAAACTCTTTATAACATGTGGGAAGGTTCCAAATATTATTCCCTTTACTCGAACTTCGCAAAGTACATAAGTTCAGTATACTACAGTCACCCCTCCTAAAAAGGAGTTTCGTCCGCGAAACTTGTAAACACTTACCTCAAGATTCTGTCGAGAATAGATAGGGATAATGCTCTTGCATTACATTTTCCAGTTCCCAAGTGGCTTCTCGTTCATCATGATTTTTCCAAAGTATCTTTACGTAAGGTATTTCGCGATTTCGAAGCCGTTTCACCTCTCGAGCTAATATCCTTACTGGATGCTCCTCGAAGCTCAAATCTTCTTGTAAATCCACTGGAGTACTCTCCAAAATGTGAGTTGGATCAAAAACATACTTCCGTAGTGTAGATACATGAAACACATTATGTACTCCCGATAGATTTGGCGGCAATGCAAGTCGGTAAGCTACGGGGCCTACCCGCTCCAATAAATCGAGGACTCAACTTTCCTCGAATACCAAACCTTTTAATTCCTTTCGTCGGTGAAACCTTCAGAAATACATGATCACCAACTTGAAATTCTAATTCTCGCCGACGTTTGTCTGCATAACTCTTTTGTCGACTTTGGGCTGTCAGTAGACGTTCTCGCGCAAGTCGAGTTTTAGCTTCAGCCTCTTGTAATACATCTGGACCCAAAACCAATCTCTCACCCACTTCACTCCAATGAAGTGGTGATCTACACTTTCTACCATAAAGGGCTTCAAACGGTGCCATCTGAATACTTGCTTGATAACTATTGTTATAAGCAAATTCAGCCATAGGCAAGAACTGTGGCCAACTGCCCTGGTAGTCAATCACACAGGCTCGCAACATATCCTCAAGGGTCTGGATGGTACGCTCAGACTGCCCATCACTTTGGGGGTGGAAAGCAGTACTAAAATCTAGTCGGGTACCCATAGCCTCCTGTAAGCTTCTCCAAAAATGTGAAACAAAGCGGGTATCTCGATCTGAAACAATAGAAGCAGGTACTCCGTGTAGTCGCACAATTTCATCAATATACACTTGTGCGAGTCTCTCCCCTGACCAAACTGTATGAATTGGGATAAAGTGGGCAGATTTGGTCAATCTATCCACACTTACCCAAATTGTATCATGGCCTGCTTGTGAACGAGGTAATCCAACAATAAAATCCATAGTGATCCTTTCCCACTTCCACACTGGTATGGGTAAACTCTGTAGTTTTCCTGCAGGAAGTCGATGTTCAGCCTTAACCTGCTGACAGGTTAAGCATCTGGCTACAAAATCAGCAACTTCCTTTTTCATTCCAGGCCACCAGTAAGTTGACTTTAGATCTTTGTACATTTTCGTGCTCCCAGGGTGTAAAGTATACGGTGTCCGATGTGCTTCTAATAGAATCTCTTCTTTAATATCTGGATTCGTAGGCACACAAATTCTATTGTCGAATTTTAACAATCCCTGATCATCCACTCGAAAATCACTAACAGGGTCAGCAATGATTTTTGCTCGAATCTTTTGCAGGAATTCGTCTTGAGTTTGCTTTTCTTTAATTCGATCGATCAGGGTAGGTTGTACAACCAACGTCATAAGTCTCCAAGGCGTATCAGGAGCTACAATTTCTAAATTTAATTGCTTCATTTCTTTTACCAAGAGAGGTTGCATTGTTATCGACATCGCTAAATTTTCCGTCGATTTTCGACTTAAAGCATCTGCTACAACATTAGCCTTTCCCGGATGATAGAGAATGGTCAAATCATAATCCTTGAGCAACTCCAACCATCTACGTTGTCTCAAGTTTAATTCCTTCTGAGTAAATAGATACTTTAAGCTTTTGTGATCTGTGTAAACTTCGCAACGCTCGCCGTAGAGGTAGTGGCGCCAAAGCTTTAAAGCAAATACCACAGCTGCTAACTCAAGATCATGTGTAGGGTAGTTCTTTTCATAATCCTTTAATTGGCGAGAAGCATAGGCAATTACTCTGCCATTTTGCATTAGAACACACCCTAACCCATTCAGTGACGCATCGCTGTAAATCACATAATCCACTCTAGTAACAGGCAAAGCCAGAATCGGGGCGGTAGTCAACCGTTCCTTCAGCTCCTGAAAGCTTCTTTCACAGGCTTCATTCCACAGGAATTTAGCTCCTTTATGTGTGAGTCGAGTGAGAGGAGTGGACATCTTCGCAAATCCTTCTACAAATCTTCGGTAGTATCCTGCCAATCCAAGGAAACTCCGAATTTCAGTGACACTGGTCGGTCTAGGCCAATCTTTAATCGCTTCAATCTTCTTGGGATCCACAGCTATCCCAGTTTCTGAAATCACATGGCCCAGAAATGCCACTTCTTGAAGCCAAAATTCGCATTTCTTTAGCTTGGCAAATAATTCCTTTTCTCGAAGTACTTGTAACACTATTCTCAAATGGTCTTCATGCTCCATGTCACTTCGAGAATATATCAAGATATCATCAATGAACACGACCACAAACCTATCCAGATAGGGTTTAAAGACACGGTTCATTAAATCCATAAAGGCTGCTGGAGCATTAGTCAATCCAAACGGCATGACTGTAAACTCATAATGCCCATACCGTGTCCTAAAAGCAGTCTTGGAGACTTCTTCAGGCTTGATCTTAAGCTGATGATAACCTGATTGCAAATCAATCTTGGAATACACTTTCGATCCTTGCAGCTGATCGAATAAGTCATCAATTCTGGGCAATGGATATTTATTCTTGATTGTGACTTTATTGATTTCTCGATAATCCACGCACAATCGAAGAGACCCATCTTTCTTCTTGACAAATAACACCGGTGCTCCCCAAGGCGATACACTCGGCCGAATGAATCCCTTATCCAACAGATCTTGTAACTGTGCCTTCAGCTCTTTCAATTCAGCAGGTGCCATCCTATAAGGCTCTTTAGAAATAGGGGTAGTCCCCGGGACAAGATCTATTACAAACTCAACCTCCCTATAAGGTGGCATGCCCGGCAATTCAATTGGAAACACATCCCCGAATTCTCGCACAACCGGGATATCATCAATTTTGACGACTTCTCCGTTACTCACAGAAATGCTAGCTAAATAGGCTACACAACCTCTCCGTATCAACTGTCGGGCTCGCGAAGAGCTAATAGTCATCGCGAACAATGAACTCTGACACCCCTTATAAACAAATTCTTGCTGACCCGGTTCCCTAAAGGTCACCGTTCTGTTCGTGCAATCAATAGTGGCATAATACTGAGTCAACGAATCCATACCCAATACTACATCAAACTCCCCCAGTTTGTGTAGTGCCAAAAGATCCACTGGCATAATCCAGTCGCCTACCCGAACAGGGCAGCGAGGGCAAAACTCACGAACATCTAAGGTATGGTCAGGTACAATCACTCGTCCCAGATGCAAAGTAGGTGCTAAAGGAATACTATGCAACTCGGCGAACTGCCGATCAATAAAAGAATGCGAAGCACCAGTATCAAATAATGTACGAACACGAATATCATAAAGCATAATGATACCTGCTACGACCTCCTGTGCTGCGGCAGCGCCCTCGGTCTGGGCGGCATACATCCGCCCACTCGAACCCTGCTGTGAACTCTCTGACTGCTGCTGTCCCGGTGGTCGTCTGTACTGCGAGGGTGCTGATGGGGTCCCCTGGCTCGGAGCTGAAGATGCAGGTGCAGAAGCTGACGAGGGTGCAGGCACAGAACCTCTCGGGCACTCTGAGCGAAAGTGGCCCTCCTGACCACAAAGAAAGCACCTGCCCCCACGTTGTGGACACTGTGGTGGAAAGTGAGGCGCACCACAAATGACACAACGTGGCTGTCGACGACGCTCGGGTGCTCCTCGGGGTGTTGAAGAACCTCGGCCTCTCGACTGGCTCGGCTGGCCCCTTGGATATTTCGGTGGTCTCCTGAAAGGTTGCTGACCACTACTCTCTGCTGTTGGCCTCTTTCCTTTGTTCTTATCCACAACGTCTCTTTCTTTCATAATCTCCGCCCTTTTCTCGACGATCAAGGCCCGGTTCACTACATCCCGGTAAGTGGATAGGTTTGACGCCTGGACCAATCGAAAAATCGCAGGTCGCAAACCTACCTCAAATATGCGAGCCTTGTCCTCATCATCTCTAACCACAAAAGGAACGCAGTGCAGTAATCGGGAGAACTCTCGCTCATACTCTGCCACCGTCTTGTCCCCCTGCCTTAGGTTTCTCAGATCCCTTTCCATCTGTCTCATTACACTCTGAGGAAAGTAAGTAGTCAATAACAATTCCTTGAATTTGTTCCACGTGATAGCGGACAGATCAGTACGGGGATCCTCACGAATGTCCACCCACCACCTGTAAGCCTCGCCGTCAAGGTGGTGCGTCGCAAACCAAACTCGATATCGCTCCTCGACGAATGTGTCATAGAATAACTTTTCCATGTGCATCAGCCATGTAAGGTATCGAAAATCTCTCTCGAGCTAATTGTGATCAAAGTGATCACAATAATGTTAAAATGGAAATTAGGAAATTCTAAATTTAATTAGAGGTTTGAGAACAGCAAATGAGATATTTTGGAAGTGTGAGAATAGATAAAAATGGAATTGGAATGGCTAAAGACATCCAATTGCCATTTTGACTCGAAAACTGAAATTTTAACCAACTTGGTTGAAAAGGATCAAATTGATGTTAAATTGGAAATTAATTGCTTCCAAATTTATTTGATAGACCGGGAAGCTTCTTTGGATGATACTAGATGTGCTCGAATGAAATTGGAAGTAACTAGTAATATTCAAAGCAGGGTGGAAGAGAAAAGGGGCTGATTTTAATGCTGCTGCCAGAAAATTCTGCAAGTGCAGAATTGTATTGTGTACCTCAGTGAGGTACAGGTGTGTACCTCAGTGAGGTACTAGCCTATAAATTTCAGCAGGACTGAAATGCAATTATGCTGATTTCAAGGATTAAGTTGCAATTCTTTGTCCTTATCACTTAGCCCCTGGTTGTGTACACCTGTCTAAGTATCTGAACCCTCTTCTCTCTCTTTCTTTTATCTCTTTTCTTCTTCTCTCTCTAGGCTACGAAGGGTTGAGGAAGAAAGGTTGGCAGCTGGTGGGGTGTTGTGGACTGAAGTGAAGCTTTGATCCAAGTAAAGAATTCTTGCTGATTGGGGTTGCTCTATAACCTGGATCAGCATCTAATCAAGGTAAACTTGATTAGTACTTATTCATAGATAAGTTGATTGTTTAAAGAGGAGATTTATATGGATTTCTTGCTAAGGGCAATTTGGAAGAGCACTTAATTAAGGTAAGGTGGATTTTATAATTGATTATAGTCCAATTAAGTGCTTTAGAGATGGCTTATGGAAGAACTCCTTGTTGCTGAAATTTCAGGCCTGAAGTTGGGTTTGTGGAGCTGCCGAATTGGGGCTGCAGCTGTTGAAGCTGAGATTTGAGCTGAATTCTTGTTGTTGGAGCAGCAAGCTTGAGCTGATAAGGGTTTAAGCAAGTTAAATTCCTGCTGTTGCTACTGCCGAAATGCAGGAATGGGCCATTTGATGTAGTGAACAAGTAAGTTCAACACCTAATGAAAGTAATCTGTGTAGTACTTAATTAGAGTCAAGCTGGTAACCTTATAGATGATGTTTACATGGATTTAGTGCTGCTGGTAGTAGCAGATTTGAAGTTGAGGCTTGTTGGAGCTGCCAAGTTGAAAGATTTCGCAAAGGGAATCGGAAATTGAGGAATTGGGCACCCAAGTTGAAGAAGCCTGGGTAGAACTTCCTTGGTAATGCAAGCTGCAACAAATCTGGTGGAGCTTGGACTTTAGGTAAGATAGATACTTAATTCCTGATTTAATAGGTTTAGAATTACTTGAAATAGTATGAGTAAAACAAGTATGTGTTTTGCACTTGTACTAGGTTGTGAAAGATAAGGTGTGATGCTGAAATTTCAGCATTAGTGCTGAAATTAATATTGAGCTAAAATTAAGCTTAGTTGAGTTTCAAATCTTGGTAAGATTAATGTGAACTCCTAGATCAGAGTTAATTACTCCAAGGGAAGTGTAAATATTAGAACCAATTGTTCTATATTTAGAATAGTTGCTCAATGAAGAAGCGAATTGCTGAAAATTCAGCATAAACCAGCATGATGCTGAAACTCTAATGAAGCTGAAATCTTTGACCTGGTGGACTCTATAAAGTTTACTCTAAATAAATATTTATGAGCATTGGCTGGCAAGTAAGCTGAGTTAAGATCATCTTACAGTTGAACCTATTGATCCTTGGTATTAGATTGTTGAAGCTAAGGATGATAAGGAATATGTATGTAAGCGATAGTATATACATGCATATAGGTGCCTTGGAGTTGAAATGCAAGTTTTGCCGAAAATGAATATAGTGTCGGTTTAATCTCTTTTATTACCTTATAAATGAAAGTTAAACTTGCTAGAAGTCTAAATTGACATTCTGACAGGTCGACGACGCGCTAATTACGGTAGAGGCCGTTTTAGCTCTGTTTGCACCGAATCGCGAGAGCGGGTTATCAACACACTCTGAGACGTGAGATCTAATTGATTGACACCACTACAGGTGGGTGGTGCTATCCGAAATCTTTGAATCACCTTTTATGTCTATGCTAATTTATTGAGCATATTTACATTGTAATCATGCATTATAGGGTATTGATATTATGTAAATGATATTTGATTATGCAATTGCTTATCAACCATGAGAATATATGAACAATAGAATGTGAACATAGAACCCTATGAATGCATGGACTATAACAATAGTAAACCTGGTGACATTCTAATTAGAGATTTGGTTAGCATCGAGAAATGGAATTGTGAAACTAGCATAAAGAGCTAGTTAGAGTTAAGAATGACATCGTCTATTGTTGAATCCTCTGAAGGAGGATCAGATCATACTCACATTCGTTTGGTTCAAGGTAGGTCGCTCCTCCTTGAACGATGAGCTCCGGAGTAGTCATCTTTACTGGACCAGGAGGTGCGTCTCCCCCAGTTGACAGTCCCGTCGGGTGCAGGTTGCGTCTCCCCGATATTTGGGATAGTGTCAGTGAGTTATTGTTAACCAAAAGGTTAACCAAGAGATTGGGTAAATTCAGTAAAGGCATGCATGCATATTTACAGTTTATATATTATTCTTTCAGCTTGTACAGGCATTGTAGTAGTTACATATTATAGTTGGTTACTATCTGGTTTACTTTCTTATCTACATATGCCTGAGTAGACCTAGTGGGTGAGTCGGCGAATTCGGCGGTCGAACCCACTGGGAACTTTCAGTAGTTCTCATACCACTAACCATACAGGTTCCAGTGCGAGCGGTGTGGCCGAGGACCGTGGCAAGAGCCCCGCAGCTTAGCTAGCTGACACCAGAGTATAGTAGTTTACCATTTTGAGTTCATGGGAGACATTTTGATGTACAAAGACATGTAAATGAATGTATTATAAAGCATGTAAATAACTAAATATTTCTGTTATCCAGTTCAGTTATGTAAAGTTTTAAATTACAGTGAAATTTCATGTTTAGTTAACTTACTATCACTTGTGATTGTTGCTTGCCCTCGTGCAAGCCATGTATACTGAAATGTTATCCTGGGAACTGTTTATTTCTTTATACATGTACTCGTTTTTATTGAGCCTTGGGCGGACAGAAGGGGTTCTGTCAGAAGATCCCGAGGCTTAGACAGGCTAACCAACAACATGAATAAAAAGTTCGGCCAACAGACATTAAAAATGGTTAAAGCCTAAAGAGAAGAGAACGTTGGCAAGATCGCGCTAGCTAGGAAATAATAGGAGTATAAATCACCTTGCCTACTCGGCTCGCACACAGAAAAAAGTGATGTCCAATAGAGAGAAAACCACCGTTGTACTTTCTTTTGTATATCCAGAATGTAAAAGTAGAACAAAAAGACTCCTATAGTGTGACTACTTTCTCCTTTTACTGAGTATTTTGGATGTATACTCTTGTGTTCCTTTACGTAGTATTATCCGAACTGTGTATTTTGCATCGATATCAGGACTAGGATTCTTACTTCTAGCTTCTCCTATCGACTTGGTTCTTGTAGATCCTTATATAACTGCAGGTGTATGGCGGTCGTGACGTGCCGGATAGCTTCGCGGTACTCTGGCGTGACAGATTATAGTGGTATCAGAGCTAGGGTTGAGTCTTAGCAGACCTAGCAAACCTTAGGCTGGTTGGACTCATAAATAAGCTCGTGAGAGACGCAGTCTAGTTGAGGTTGTTGTTAAGCGAAAGTACTTTGATTGGGTATCTATAAACTCCGAATGGTAGAAGTTTGATCGGAATGTGCAATTACTAACTTTGCAGAGGGCCACGTTGGCGGCCGACAACGTGACATCGAGATTAGTACCGCGTTACATTTCATTACTTTCGCTTGATTAGCGTGTTTATATCCTCAATGAGGGTTCGTAGTATAGGGTTTATTGACTTATGTTTGTTTTGTGCTGCAGCTTAAGATGCCGTTGACTCGTTCGCAAGCCGCCGTGGCAGCTGAGGCGGCGGATGCAGAGGAAGTGGGGACTTCTGCTACTCGGGATCTAGTGGGGATCCATGAGTTCGGATCAGCTCGCGAAGCTGACAGATTTGGTTGCTCAGCAGGCTGCGGCCGCGCGACATCAAATGGTATCAGCGCGTCGGGCAGAGGATAGGATGAAGAGGTTAGAGGATTTACTACTGCACAAGACTGATAGGGAGATGCCAGATCCTATACCTACAGTACCGACAGGTTGCGACAGTGGGAGCACAGTTGCCAGTACCTGAACACCCCCAGTAGCTCCGCAGGGCGGGGCCCGACAGGAGACAGTAGTACCACACCAGTACCTGTAGCAGCATCAGGGACAGTGTTACCTGAGATGGTTGGGGGGTTGAGGAGCGAGATGCGGATGATGGACACACTGAATGAATTCCGTCGCTGCAACCCTCGTGTTCTTTACGGGAGAAAGCAGCAGTCACTGGTGGTCGAGAAATGGCTTGGTCACGTCCCGCTATCGCAATTTGGTCCGATCCGGGGCCCGTACATAGACGCCGGAACG